>NC_132926.1:19430825-19680825 GCF_047675955.1 Chlorocebus sabaeus | reverse complement strand
TTTTTTTACTTTTGTAAATGTATTAGACCTATTTTGATAATTTTTCTAAGAGTTAGAATGAGGGATTTGGTTAGTTTTGTCTAAATAAGTCCTATGAACCATTATTCTACTGCCCTCTATTGTTTCATAGTGAATAATAATGTCCTTGAGCAGGATCAAGTAGAGTAAAATATCTTTGATGGAGCTGTCATATATAACTGTCTCTATATATTTACCGATAACCTAGAATATCTCCTAGAAGCCAAAACATATGTGGTGTGTCTTTGGAAATTTACGATTCATTAGGATTTTTGTAAAATGCTGACATTCATACTTCAGCACAAAATATTAAAATTTACTACATTTAGTTTACTTATTTCAATAAAAATAGTACATTTAAAAATGACTGTTGAAATATAGAAATGTACAAAGAATATCAAAGTTCTCTAAGTCCTATATCCAGAAACAAACACTAATGAAAATTGACTCTATTCTTTCTGAGTTTATGGTACACAATTTTAGTTTAGAAAAAAAAAAAAAAACTCACTACCAAATATTGCTAAGTAAACTTTTGTTTTTACTCAACCAGTCTTTTTATTCTTCTCAATCAGTTCTTGTTAATCTATTCAGTGGTCAATTGATTAAGCCAATTTCTCATGAGGACTCTTGCTAAGAACAATGAGGGCTACTAAAAAATAATGAAATAAAACTACTCAGTAACCTTGAGTAACATATGACAAGTATGCTTGAAACAACCACCCAAAGAACATGAATGGCAGCATGATGTTCTAAAAATGAATCACAATTAAAGAAATAAGAAGTAGAGTAGCAAATGTATTGTAGCTCACTTCCGCTCTGTGATGGTTATGAAAGGCTTTTCTATTTTGGAGAAAGCATGGATGAAGGGGAGGCAGAGGGCATTATTTCAGGTGTCATGTGAAGACTGAGTAAAGCCAAGCGTGAGTCTTACTGAGAGTAGTGGAGAAGAAAGAAAGAAGAAAGAAGAAAGAGGCTGGGCATGGTGGCTCTACGCCTGTAATCTCCGCACTTTGGGAGGCTGAAGCGGGTGAATCATGAGGTCAGGAGTTCAAGACCAGCCTGGCCAAGATGGTGAAACCCTGTCTCTACAAAAAATAAAAATTAGCCAGGCATGGTGGCAGGCTCCTGTAATCCCAGCTACTCGGGAGACTGAGGCAGAGATTTGCCTGAACCCGGGAGATGGAGGTTGCAGTGAGCCGAGATTGTGTCACTGCACTCCAGCCTGGGCTACAGAGCAAGACTCTGACCCTAATTAAATAATTAAATAAAAAAGAAAGAGGGAGGATCATAGAAAATACTGAGAAATACAGTATTCATATATTCAGATATGTGTTGGCATACTAGATAAAGAGCACAGCTAATAAAAATGTCATCCATGCAAAAAAATGAAACTTTAAATTTGATCTGAAGCACACTCAGGCAGACATTGAATTTTTGAGCAGGTGAATGACAGGATAAAAATATAATTTGGCCTTTGAAGATATGTGCAACTGCACAATAAATAAATGTTGACATTAACTGATCATGCAGAATGCTATTTGTAATAACACATTATTGTTAATGATAATCTTCCTGTAATTGTAATATACTGGGTAACATTTCCAACACTCCCTAGCCTGCTTAACCTGCCTGCTATTCATTCATCCATTTATTCATAGAGCAAACATTCATTGTATATCTTATAAGTAAGGGGCATTGTTCCAGATCTAACAAGAAAATGAAGATTATATATTTATATATGTATTTGTGCTGCACCTTTTTCCCAAAGGATTTAAGGCAAGGAAGGGTATTAATATATGATTGCATCACTTAAGAAGGTTAAAATCCCCGTAGGGAAGATGATAGACATGCATAATAAAACAAATAAAAATAAAGAAATTAATGCCATAAGTGGATGTATAAAATCATTCTATGAACACTCAAAGGAAGGTAAACTGAATTCCAAATTCCTGAACTGAGGGAGTCTATATAAAAGATATGGTGTAAGAGTAGAGATGTGAAGTACATAGAATTTTAATAGGAAAAACATAGAGGAGAGGAGAGGAGAGGAGAGGAGAGGAGAGGAGAGGAGAGGAGAGGAGAGGAGAGGAGAGACGAGAGGAGACGAGAGGAGACGAGAGGAGATGAGAGGAGACGAGAGGAGAGGAAAGGAGAGTGAGGTATCACATATACAGGATATCGTCCATATAAAGTGAGGTATTTGGCCAGGAATATGACACCTACAAGGAACAGTAAAACATATGAAGAGCTACAGTCCTGGTGGATGGGACATTGGTAGATAGTGATGAGGATGTACTTGGTGCTAGATAATGTCACAAGATTATTGCAGGTGTTAAATACCATATGAAGTTTGGATTTTTCTTTTCTGTAAGAATAAAAGATTTTCAGTCAACCTAGGAAGAATCAATCTGATTTTATAAAGTAATGCTAACAAGAATACAGAAATGAAGTTTAGACATAACAGATAGGAGCCAAAGGACCATAAGGAAAGTTTCTGTAATATTCTGAAGTACATATGACTAAGGCTTTATGTTTTTATGATGGGAAAAATGCAAAATTGAAATAATTAACTATATTTAGTAACTAATTTTATGAGAGAGGGTGAGTATAAGGAGTCGGTGAAATATGATGATGCTTCTAGCTTTAGTGATCAAGAGGTCAGTGATTTCAGAAGAATCTTAGACTTTAGAAGAAAGGCTACTAATTAAATTGTTTGGGGTATGGGGATTTTTTGGATTAGTGTGGTATCTAAGAGGGTATATTACACACAGAACTGTAAAGAAAGATAATAAGATATTAGGACTTCAGGTACAAATTTGGAAGTCATCTTCAGGAAGGAGATTTTAGGTTAAGCCATTGGACTGAAAACAATTTTTCAGGGAGATGTTTCTGACCTAGAATAAATTAGGATGAAAGACACAACCTAGAGAATATTTTAAAAGCAGATAAAAGAACAGAGGCATGAAAAAGACAAAAAGAAGCAGTCTGACATTCAGGAGGTACAATACAATTATGATTTATTACTGATATATACTTCAGGTTATTAAAAAGATGTTTTTATTATATTAGACATATGTATTATATTATTCTATTAGGAATAGATATGACCCTGAGTAGCCAGCTTGATTTTATCTCTGGATACTGTTACATTCTTTGACCTATGGACAGAATTCGGATGCAAAATTGTGGTTTTAATTCTTGTAAATGTGTGAGGGTTTTTAAAAAAATTATCTTATTTATTAAATTGTCATGCAATAAAGTTGACTTTTTCAGTGTATTATGTGCACTTAAATATACATATTTATGAAAGTATTACCACAATCAAGATACAGAAGAGTTCTGTTACCCAGAAATCTCCCTCATGCTCTATCCCACCTCTTTGTAATCATGTTCTTCCTCCATCCCATCCTCTGTTTTGTTAATCTGTTCTTCATCAATGCCATTTTTTCCAGAATATTTTATAAATAAAACCATACAGTATGTAGCCCTACAGGACTAGCTACTTTCACTCAGCATAACGCCTTTGATTTACATACATAATTTTCATGTATCAATAGTTTATTCCTTTTTATTTTTGATAAGTATCCCATTGTATACATATACTACAATTTATCCATTTACCCATTGAAGGATTTTGGGGGGTTTGTTCCAGTTTTTGGCAACTATTGACAGAGTTGCTATAAATATATGTTTTGTGTGACTATAACTGCACTTCTGTAAGGTAAACACCCAGATGAGGAGTTGCTGGGTCATAAGATAAGTGTATTTTTAACGATGTGATAAACTGCCAAAGTGTTTTTTTAGTGACATTTTGCATTCCCAAGAGCAGTGTATGAAAATGTCAGTTGTTTTACATTTTCTCAAGTACCTGCTATTTTAGCCCTTCTAATAAGTGCAAAAAGGTGGTCATAATTTTCATTCCCCTAATGGCTGATAATGTTGACTATCTTTTCATTTGCTCATTTGCCATCTCTGTATACTCTTTGGTAAAGTTGTATGTAAGGTTGTAAGGCCTATATTTTATGCAGTACCTTACCCTCCAGCTTTATGTTATTTCCATATCTTTATCTTTGCCTTATCTTTTGGCCTTGTTCTAATTTTTTTTCATTCTTTCTCTACTGTATATTCTTTTATAAGCCACTTTAAATATTCTTGGAATAAGTTTAGTGGCTAAGATGGAAGAGAAAACATAATTACATATAAATAGTTAAATATGCAAATAAGTATAATCTTTCTTGATTTTAAAAACTGGAGAAAATATTAAATTCTCTCAAGGGAATTTCTCATTTACCTAATCAGATTTGTAACTATGTAGTCATATAAAGGAAGCTTGGTTGAAGATTAATGAGGAACAGAAAGAGTCCTATTTTTTTTTCCTTACTACTTCTTTATAAATAGGACTGTTTTGATGAGGACCAAAGATAGATTGGAATCTGAAATGTTTAATCAATGAAATGAACACTTGCAGAAAAGTACAGGCACTTGCTATAAATTTAAACAAAATGCTTGTTTTTTCTATTTAGGACAGACTGGCATACTGATTGTATTAAGAAGACCTGAAAGCCTTAGGGCAAGAGGTACTTTCTAAATAAATACAGTACTGTTATTTCCCCAGGCTCCGAAGAGAGGTTCTGGAACACCAGCCGGAGCTTAATTAAGGAGTCTCTGCATTGCTGAAAGGGTCTCTAGCAGCTTTCTCCTGGCTGCTTGAAGAACTGTCCAGCAAGTGAATTGCTGAAAACCAGTATGGCATTTACGCTGTAATTAGCTCAAATAAACCTGTAATAAAATGGCAGACCTTATGACTTGCATATCACATGTTCTCTCATATCACTGGTTGACGTAGAGCAATGGAAATTTTCCAAAAAGATAAAAAAAATTAAATGCCAAGATATGTTTGTGTTTTATTACCTCAAATTAACACCATGTATTATGAAGTCCTAATCCCAATCTATCAAGGCATCACAGAACTAATCAGATAATGGCTTAGGAAATTATATGAGAATAATGTGAGAACTTAGAGAGACAATAAAATACAGGTTAGGGAACTGAGTTGGAAGCATAAAATATTTTCATTCAAAATTTGATGATTTCCAATGTTTCTGTGCATAATTTAAGAAATAATTTTATCACAATTTTATTAGATCTTGATGTGGAGGGAGACTCAAGAAAAAATGCAGTGGAAATTTAAAATGTAATTATAAGGATTAGTCATTTCAAATAAAAATAATGTTATTTCATATAGTTCTTGGGTTTATTGTGAAAAATGACATATTTTTTAATTTATTAAAATTATCTTCATGCAGAGAGACATTTCTGAGAGCCTTTAAATCAAGCTTAATTCAAAACCTATTAAAATATACATCTTTAAAAAGGCTTGCTGATATTAACTTTTTTACACTGAATACATGCTTAATTTTCCTTTAATATACCTCTTTATTAATCAATATTTAAATGACAATGCTATTTCACATTAATATCTGCCTGAGAATTCTAATTCTCATTACCCATGTTACTATTTGCTGCAGATAATTAGAGGAAGAATGAGATATCATATAGTCCCTCTTAAAATTCACAGCATACTTTACAATAATGACTTCAATGTTTTTCCATGCTCTAGAAAGCTTATGCAGCAATTATTCATTTGCCTCCATTTTCCTGTGATGCTTCATCATTGCAAACAGAAAAGAAAAGAGAATACAATCTGAGCAAGAAGGTGAGGTTTTGAATGCTAAAAGAAAAAGAAAGAAAGAGAAAGGAAAGAGAAGTTCTACTGGGCCCTGAGCTACTGTGAAGAAAATCAAACAAAGTGAATGATCTCAGGGGCTAGCCTTGAAGCTTGCAAAATGTCAAAAAGCAGTGAGCGAGCGACATTACTTGGGACTTAAAAAGAAACCTGGTGTGACTGCAATTCATAAGATCTGCTGCAGGAATGAGCATCAAAACTTCCTTCTCCTTTTCTCAATGATATATATATATATATCATATATATATATGAAAAATAAATGAACAATAATTATATATATATACTCACAATTGTTAGATTAATACTGAAAACTGAATCCTAAGTGCCAAATAAGTAAAGAAATTAAATCAAGTATTTCTTCAGGACTGGCATCAGCTTTTCAGCATAATCTTTTGAGACTGGTGATTGGCAAACTACATCTTGTGTTACAGGTCAGTTGTTTTCAAAGTGTGTTTTCTGGATGAGTAGCATCAGCATGACTTTGGAACTTAGACCCCAGACCTACTAAATCAGAACCTTTGCATTGGGTATTCCAAGAATCTTCATTTTAACAAGCCCTTTTGGGGGATTCTGATGTATTGTAAAATTTTAGAACAGTTGATCTAGGTAAAACTATGACACACTGGTGTAATCTAGAGGTAGGGTTTTTTAATTTATTTATTTGCTTATCTATTTACTGAGCTTCTACTAGATGTCAAGCCCTAGAGACATTGTGAGCAACATAACCTAGTCCCTGACCTTGAGCAGTTTACATTCTAGAAACAATAGACAAGCAAAAAGCAAGCAAATCAAATAATTAAAGTTGTGATATAAAGGTTATTAAATAAACAGAGTACTGGAATAGGAATAACAGGGAGAAAACTACTTTAAATGACAAGATCATGGAAGGTTTTTCTAAGGAGAAAATAAAACATCTATTTTCAACATATGGCCTGGGGATGAAAGTATCATCATTACTTAGGAGCTTACTTGAAGTAAAGAATCTCAGGACTTACTCAGAACATACTGAATCTGTGTTTGCTTTTGAACAAGGTCTCTAGATGTCAGATGATTTGTAAGCACAATAAGAAGCAATAATGTAAAGCAAAAGAAAAAGCCAACACATGGTGGGTTGGCATGTTGCAAGTCAGTAAAATCATCATACGCAAAGGCCCTGTAACAGGAAAAATCTTAGTATGAATTTTAGAGTCTCCATGGAATTCAAACATTTATTCCCATGCAACCAGATTTAATCCCATCAGAAGCACATAAGAAAAGTTGCTCTGCCATTTCCTGTTATTAAGAACATAAAATCATGGCCCATCACCATTTATTTTTTTCCAGTAAATCCCAGAATAACTGTTTAGAGGTATCTGTGAGGAAATTTAATTTCCTGACCCTTATTTTCTGGATGACAAAGCTGTGTGGTCACGTTCTGATTTGTCTCACAACTCTGGTTATATATAACCACTCAGGATTTGCATGACATGTGATTTTTTAAAAAGATGACTTAATTAGATAATTTAAATATTTTATGTAACTACTTCATTTCATGAGCAATTTTGATACTCCAATGACTGTTATTGTTATAAATACTACTATCATAATATAAAGATCCTAAATTTACTCAGAGGTAGAAACTGTTAAATTCTAGAAAGTTCGGTTTTCTGTCAGTTCACTTAATGTGATATTCAATTTTTGATAGAGAGATAACCAATATGAGGCATGGAAATGAGAAAGAGAATAAAAGTCTGGAAAAGAATAACATTATTACCTCACCCTATGGATGATTACTATGAGATACCTATCCCTGAGCTAAGCACTAGGTATAATAGAAAGAAAGAGACATTTAATAAGAAAAGAATTCTGTAACATTTGTATTCTCATATCCCAGATCCCATATTTTCAGTTGAAAATGCTAAGAGATTAATGATTTTTCTGAGGTATAGACAATAGGACACACACTAGCAGGGTAGGGTATGCAGTAGTGGAGGCAGCTGGACTGAGTGGCAGGATTTAAACTCAAAGCTGCGTGACTCTGAACAATTACTTGAATTACAGTGCTTTCCAAACATCAACCATTATTTTACTTCTATTGCAACACTGGTATGCCCAAATGAAACTTATATGGCTAATACTTTCTTTACATAAACAAATTTTACTGTGTATCACTCCCATAAATGAAAGTATATTCTATTAAATTGATAGAAAATACACTAACAATAAATTAAACAAAATAATGGTATTTAATTCTATACACTGTTGGTAACCTGATGCTGAGGATTGTGAATTGTGAGGACCATTCTAAAAAATAAAAGTTACCTTATGGTCAAGACAGTTAGAGCAATGATGACCAGACTAATGCTGTGGCTAATTTTGGTTGAGCAAGAATTGAAAAGGGAGTAACTTCTTCACCTTCAATGTCATTTAATGTCTATTCCATAAATCACTTAATTGTATATGGTCCGGGTAGAGCAACCCAAACACTGAGGACTATTAGATTACACTTCATGTTCAAATATTGAAGGGAAAACAGGCCCTTTTGCACTATATTTTTAAGGAGTAAGCTTATTTCCTGGTTAATAAATACAATGTCAACTAATCAAATAACTTTAAATATATTTCTTATGAATATAGAATGTAATAGAGTAAAATCAAGAAGATGTATTGAGATTTGATGATCCTTGAGCACTGGACCAGTTCTCATGATCCATCATACTGATTCTGGGATAAATAAAGACTGAAGAACAGAGACCTGGGTTCAACCCTGGACTGCCACATATTAGTTCAGTTACCATAGTCAGGTAACTTCTTTAGGCCATAGTTTCCTAAGGATAATAAATGAAAATAACAAGAGTGATTAATTGATAGCATTATTGAAAGTTTAAATGAGACAATATGTAAGATTTGGTAAGGTATCTAGCACATGGTAAATGCCCAGTATATGTTTCTATGATAATAATTATTATTATATGAAACAGTAGGGTAACAGAGAAGAAGCACCAATTTTTTTTAATGCATACTATTCTTCATTTGCAAATTGAGCTACAAATGGCAAGTAATGGCATGTCTTTCTTGGCAGATTTTTAGTATGATTTCCATAAGATAGATTACTGTGTGTAAATAGGCTATTTGTAAGACTTTTGAAAAATGTATACTAATTTTTGGAGTAAATCTGAACTCAAATAAATTCCAGTGATACCTGGAGTTATCTGAACATCACAGCATAGACTGTGCTTTTTAAAAATTTTTGTTTCTGCTACCCACCTTCACAGTGCCTTCCCTGTCACAGTCATCAAAATGAAACATTGATATCATGATGATCATGGCTCAAAATTTGACAGTCATATGAAGTATTTAAAAGTTACTTCCAGTCCCTGGGACTTACTCAGCAAACAGGAAAACATTTATTTTTTAAAAAACTCACAAATCTTCAAAAAGTGGATTATTTCAATATTAATAGAAGAATATGAAAGAAGCACATTATATAAGAAAATATTATTTACTAGATATGATTTAAATTGTGACCATTATGATGACTCTTTATTCTTACAACCAACACACCTGGGCATCTGTCTGTTATGTTCATCTCTCTAGTCTTATGAATAAATAACATATTTGGGGAATTATAAAATATATAATACATATCATATTCTGGCATGAATTTAAAAATTGCAGTATAAGGAATAGCATGCATTTTACTCAATGCTTTAATAGTTAATATTTAGTAACTGCAGCATACTTAGTTTCTTCTGTTCTATGTTGTATGTATTAACTCATTGAATCCACTCAGCAAGAACCTGTATTACAGATGATGAAAGTGAGACACAGCCCAAGTCCCACAGCTAGTAAACGGTGGCACAAAGTTTAAACTCACAGTCTGGTGTCAGTGGTGGCCATACTCCAATGACTTTATAATGATAAATAATGATAGTAGCAATAACAATTAAGTCTCTTTTATGAACTGCAGGTATATTTATATCAATTTTTACAAACAATCTTGTTTTTATCTTATTGATTGCAAAACCATATACTGTACATTATAATGAATAAAAAAGTAGAAGAAAATAGAAGACAGTTCTTTCTGTAGTTTTTTTCTCAAATGTTATCTACCGAATAGTTGACAAAACATTGAGTCTAACCTGCTTTCATCATGACAATGTTTTTTTCTATCTAGAGTATTTAGTATCAGCTTTCATGACCTTTAAAGCAAATTTCTTCTAGATTCATGTGCTGAAAAGCAACCCAACTAATTCTATTCCCAAGACAAGTACCTTCTCTAAACTTCACCTAGATGTCTTCCAAAACTGAAACACATTCAGAAATCTTTATACAGCAGTTTCTGTGTTTGCTGTATAACGTCTTCTTGCTGGTCACTTGTTATTTTATACACTATCTTGATTTGCTGACCGCGATTCTCAATAGCCGGTAGAACTGTGGATTCTGGAACTAAACCAAGTGTCATCACACCTTTACTTAATTGTACATTTTAAATAACTAAAACAGTGTAATTAGATTGTTTGTAACACAATGGGTACATGTTTAAGGGGATGGATACCCCATTCTCCATGAAGTGATTATTTCACATTGCATGCCTGTCTCAAAACCTCTGGTGTACCCGAAAAATATATGCAGCTACTACGTATTCACAAAATTTTGAAAATGTTTTTAAAAAGTATCATCACACCTAGGTCAGCCCCCACTTTTTATTTCTCAATCATATATAAACTGAGACACACCATGTAATCAACTGTCAGGAATTATTCCATGAAGGCGTTAATAAAAATGACGTAGTTTGTAGGGATGATCACAACATTGAATTTCATGGCCCCTTTTTCTCCATGAACTCTCCTCTGCTAACAGAAGTCTGTTACCTGATTTCATGGCCAAAATCACCTGTCTAAGATTCATATATATTTCCATGAAATAATCTCTAATATATGAATTGAATTATTAGAAGTAGTGGTGGAATAATCAATAAAACAATAGAAAAATTAAAAGTACAATGATGGTAAGTGAAAGAAAACATAGACTTTGTTTAGAACTTGCTCTGAGTCTCTAGGCCAAGTGCTTTCCATGCAATTTCATTTAATCCTCACAAAATTCCTACGCTGTAAGTACTATTTGTGTGTTCATCTTCAAAATGAGAAAACTGAAATTCAGAGTATTTAAGTAACTGGCCTAATAGAATGCATTTTGTAGGTATCAGGACTAAAAATACAGACCCAAGTCTGTCTTATGTGAGGTAAATTATTTGAACTCTGCAGGTGTAAATAATAACATCTAATGTATATAAAACAAGCAGTTCACAACATCCAGATGGAAATTTGGAATGATCTTTTAAAATCATGTCATATATGAAAAGTAATAGTTTCAAATAAAAATAATATCTGTATTTATGTTCTATGTTGCAACAAAGTTAATGGAAAATTATACTCATGATGAGAAATGTGAGTTACATCTTGCAGAATGATGTGTAGTTGAATGCAAATGAGCCTCACTTTGCAAAGTGCCTGTTGAAGAGCTCAGTGTCAGCAAAACTGACCTGCTCATTATCAATTGCAAAAGATCTTAATATTTGTTTTAGATAAAAATAAACTAGAGATGAAGTCAGTGCTCTGAGGTAAGTGATTTTCTGCTACTAGGGTGAGAAGTCAGATGTACTTAAAAAGCTTGCTGAGCAAGTGTACAAAGTTCGTCATATTTTCACACATAGATGATGGTGATTAGTGACTAAGACTCGTGCTTGGAAAGAACATTTTATTACCAATGATTTAAAAATACTACGGTTTATTAACTCAAATGTAGTTAGATAAGTTACCACACATTGTGTCTACGAGGTAGAACAAAATATTATTCATGTTACAAAAGAAACTTGAAACTGCTAACGGTGCCTAGCTGATGACATAGATAACAGAGACAGATAAAACTAGAGATATGAACTATCTTTCAGCAACATCTCCTGTAAGATAGGTTGCTACATTAGAAAAAAATTATTGATGAATATTTAAGAGATTTATATACTATCAGTGGCTCTAGGCCTATCTGATTTTCTACCTCTTTCTTATTCATAAGAAAGATATCCACTGGATAAGATAACATCAAATATGTATTTAGTTCTGAAATACCTTGATTTTAGAATTCAGTGGCTAGATCTTTAACTCCCCCATAATCATAGACTTGTTGTTAGCTACTGAATGGCTAGAAGCAATTTTGGAAAGATAACGTCACATGGTTTAGGGATCTGATACTTGAAGTGTTCAAAATTAAGAGTCTACTGAACAACTATTCTGTGGCAGACTGAGTGCTAAGTACTTTACGCAGCTGACTTATCTTCACAACTCTGTAAGATTCAAGTGGTGGCTCTATTAGAGATGGAGAAATTGAGATTTACAGAAATTGCCTAAGGTCACACTCCTAGTGAGGGACATGCAATAATTAGGAGATATTTGTTAAAATTGTTGTTTATCTGACATTCAAATTTAACTGGGTATCCTATATTTTTATTTGCTAAATTGGGCAACCTTAATCTAGGTTCGTCTTATTCCAAAGACTTCAAATGTATTGTATTCTGCTGAATTTATTGTTTGTATATTCATTTACATTTTCTCATGGGAATTTCACAATAAACCTATGAGGAAGACAGTATTTTCCATGTAGTATTCTGGATGTAAAGAGAAGTAAAACATTTTTCAAGGTCAAATGAGTATTGTTTGTGAGATGCCATTTTCCTATGTTGCAATTACAGGGTTTTGATGCTATAAAGTCTCTAGACTTTGAATAAAATTTCAGCATTGTGCATGGCATGTGGTTAGTGTTTAATAGATGTTTATTGATGATGATTTTGTTAGTGCCATCATCATTACTGTTATTGCTATGGGAGTCATCAAGATTGTCTAAGATTTAGAATATTTTGTACACACAGATACATAGGGTTTCTCTAGAAAAAAATAGCTTCACAGACGACATATTGTCACATCTGATAAGCAACTTGAAATCATTAGCAAAACAGGAGGCAAACACAAATGTTGAATCAGAGAAGAAAATGGTCATGTTTGAAAGGCTACCAATGGGTCTCTGACTAATTTTACTGGACTATAAATGCTTTAGGAATCACCATAGAGTAGAAGAACAAAAAATCAATTTAACTTATAAGTACCCCCAACTCCTCTGTTCTCTACAGGGAAGAGTACAACATGAAGGAAAGTTTGATTCTCAGATTTACCATTCTCTGACTATCCACATGACCTAGGACAACTTATTTGGCTCCTCTAAACTCCTGGTTTAAATCTTTCAAATGTGGATGACTTATATCATTGGGTGGTTGTGGCCGTTAAATGAGATACATGTGCAAAGTGCTTACTTAACACGTTGTCCAAATAAATGCTGGCTATTAGTATTGATAATTTTGTTTATCCATTCCTACTTAAAATATTTTGGTGCTCTTTCACAGATAACTTGAAATGTGATTTAACTGTGGTTTCCACGAAGCTGACTCACCTGGTTAAATCTGTCAAAATAATTTGTGGCTGTAGATTTAATCTAAGTTGCCTATACCCTAATATTTGGGCTCAGTTAGGCCAGGTTAATTAATTTTTTTGACAGCTGTCCCATTGGGCTGTTTAGGATTAATGGCTTCATGGCTTTGTACTCACTTTATCATCCTTTTTCAGAAGAACTAACTCTTGCAGGAAACGCCCATGATGCTGTAATACAAAATAAAATAAATAAAATTAATCTTTGTAAATTCTTCCAAACAAAGACCTAGTATAACTAGCACTTTTTACTGCTACTCTTCCCTTTGTTTCCAGTTTATACTGGGATTTTAGTTTTAGTGTATCTCTTGGTAACAATGTTCACAAAGCTTCAGGCCACCATCACTGAACATTAATACCTCATTTTAACTGCAGCAGGGCATGGTGGCTCATGCCTGTAATCCCAGCACTTCGGGAGGCCAAGGCAGGTGAATCACTTGAGGTCAGGAGTTCGAGATCAGCCTGGCCAACATGGTGAAACCTCGTCTCTACTAAAAATACAAAAATTAGCCAGGCGTGGCCACACACACTTGTAATCCCAGCTACTCTGGAGGCTGAGGCATGAGAATTGCTTGAGCCAGGGATGTGGAAGTTGCAGTGAGAAGAGATCCTGCCATTGCCCTTTAGCCTGGGCAACAGAGCAAGACCCTATCTCAAAAAAAAAAAAAAAAACTTTTCATAACTGGATTTCAAACTGTTTTCTTACTCACAATCTTATTCATCTGTCTTGAGATAGAATTATTAAAAACAGTCAAACTGTAATCACAGTGATGCCCTGTATGTGATTATTCTCTGCTGGGAAGCTAAAGTACGTTTTAAGCAAAAACAAACAAACAAACAAAAGCTGAAACCCAGAAATCAACTTGCAGTCTACTTCTGCTTCTATCTGTGACGGCTGTGTGAACACTCCAAGTTGCACCTTATTTTCATACTAAAAAGTGTTCCTGGCTGGGCACGGTGGCTCACACCTGTGATCCCAGCACTTTGGGAGGCTGAGGTGGGCGGATCACAAGGTCAGGAGATTGAGACCATCCTGGATAGCACAGTGAAACCTGACTCTAGTAAAAATACAAAAAAAAAAAAAAAAATTGCTGGGTGTGGTGGCGGGTGCCCGTAGTCCCAGCTACTCGAGAGGCTGAGGCAGGAGAATGGCGTGAACCAGGGAGGCAGAGCTTGCGGTGAACCGAGATCATGCCACTCCACTACAGCCTGGGCGACAGAGCGAGACTCCTTCCCCCCCAAAAAAATATTCCTGTCCGAAAGTAGAATCGCCCAAGGGAAACTTTTAAGATGATTACCTGGAATACTATAGTGGCATTCACATTCAATTCACTTCTGTCTCAGTAAAAACAAAAAGATAGAGACAATCACAGTGTTAGAGGTCACTGTCTCCAAAGTCTACAGGAAAAGATAGGTAACAGCAGCCTCTAACCTACAGTTGATCTCTGCCATGTAGGAATAGAGTGCTGTATTATTCTGCCATGTTTTTACACAAGAAGAAAGAAGTATAGACTTTGTGTGAAGTTGTTGACTGTTAAATATTGGCAGCTAATTTAACTATTTGAAATCTGTTTGTTACTCAAAACTTTCAGGCAAGACCCAGTTAATGAACTATTGAATGAAGACTTGTTTTAAGTCCTGAAAGATTGCCCAAATTCATTATTATTATTATTATTATTATTATTATTATTATTATTATTTTTGAGAAAGAGTCTTGCTCTGTTGCCCAGACTGGAGTGCAGTGGCGCGATCTCGCTCACTGCAAGCTCCGCTTCCCGGGTTCACACCATTCTCCTGCTTCAGCCTCCTGAGTAGCTGGGACTACAGGTGCCTGCCACCATGCCCAGCTAATTTTTTGTATTTTGAGTAGAGACGGGATTTCACCGTGTTAGCCAGGATGGTCTCCATCTCCTGACCTTGTGATCTGCCCGCCTCGGCCTCCCAAAGTGCTGGGATTACAAGCGTGAGCCACCACGCCTGACCTCATTATTTTTAAAAGATCTTAACTTGAACATAAAATAGTGCTAGAGTTAGTGAGATGCACTATCATTTTACAGGTATGATATGCAATATCTATGCAGTTTGTCACAATTTTTCCTGGCCTTTATTGAACATTGGCTTAATGAAGTCCATTGTAGGATACACACCGAAGGAACTGTGATATTTCTTCCTATTGAGTGAAAAGCACACTCTTTGCTAATGCCATAACAATGAGCCAAAGAGCCATGTTCCTTTAGGCTCTTCCCTTGGGATCTCTCTTTCAATTACTGGTAATATTATAATAATTATCCTCATTGGGTAGGTTCTCTCAATTTCTTTCTATGACTTCATTTCATGTGACTCCAGACCTCCAAGTCTGACAAAGAACCATCAGTGATAACATGCCTGAGACTTCATAGTAGGTTTACATTTATTATATCTAAGGAGTTGTCTCATCCTATGAACAACGATTATCCAATAATTTAGAGATGAATACCTTTCTGCAAAGTGACAGAGAAGGAACATCCCTATCTTAGACAAACAGCATCATTTTAAGTTCACCTTGATTAAATCCAGCCCCAAAACATTAGCCACAACGTAAATGTGAAGTGATATATTATGCATTTTAAATAACAGATTATTAATAATATTGTTGCCATGAGAAATATTTATAACTGCAAATAACATTTTTATATGAAATCCATCACCTTAGGTCTATCGATAGAACTTTCTAAAAAATAAGGCCTCTCTTTAAGGAATTCTTCCAATATTTCTAGTTGTATAACAAGCCTCCAGTAAGCACACAGCATGGACTTGCATAGTTAATACCCTTTTGGATGTGTCTTTAGTTAAGACATGGGAGAAGAACACTAATATCTTAATAACTTGCAAGAGGAAAGATATCTAGCTTAGGATTTTGTAAACAACTTATTGATTTTTAAAGCAGAACCATAATAAGGATAGTAAAATGGAGTAATCATTTAAAATTTAGAAAAGTAAGTTGTTTTACAGAAAAGAAACTTTAAAAGTTTTTCATACACATACATAGTGTCTCACTACATATCCCACTGCCCATGTTTAAAATTATATATTTTATTCAAGCCCATGGGCCCATGTACTATATTATAATGTTTTGTGTATTAGGAAAATTATAATTTACCTAATACACATTATCACACATCTTCCATGGGGTGCATTATCCCACATCTTCTATGGGGTAAGAACAATTATTTTAAATATGTTAAATGCAACATCTAATCTTGTTGCTAAAACAAATTTTATATTATCTTATTAATATTTAAAAATTTAAACTGTGCCTTGGATCTTTCACAAAATACAACTATCAGTATTCTTAAAAAATAAAATTAAAAGAATTACCTCTATTAAAATATTTTATTTGAATACTTTATTAATATACGCTTTAACAGTTTAATGGCTCCAGTGTTATTATTACCTACATATAAATTCTTAATAGTCAGTCATATATGGAAATAAACAAAAACTATCTGTCTTAGTTCATTTGGGCTGCTATAACAAAATACCATAGACAGAGTAGCTCATAAATAAAGGAAATTCATTAGTTACAGTTCTGGAGGCCGGAAATTCCAAGATCAAGCTGCTGAAAGATTCAGGGTCTGGTGAGGCCCCACTTCCTGACTCATAGATACTGACTTCTCACTGTTTCCTCACATGGTGGAAAAATCAAGGCAGCTTTCTGGGTTCTATTAGGGCACTAAACTATTCATGATTACTCCACCATCACAATCTAACTATCTCCCAAAGTCTCTGCCTCCTTACATTATCACCTTGGTGATTAGATTTTCAACATACGAACTTTTGGGGAACCTAAACATTCACACCAGCGCAAAACCCAAATGAGAACACAGGCTATTTATTTAGAGCTTTCAACAGCAAAGAAGATAGTCACCATCACTTGTGTTTAACAAAGACTCAAAGGCTGACTGGGGGAAGAAGACCAAACTTTATCGTGAGGAAAAACAAGCTATCAAGTTCTTTTTCTGATTGGAGGTCAGCATGAAGCAGCAGTAGGTAGACTAACCAAAAGTTGGTCATTTATGTGAATGGCTTGGGAAGTATATTTGACTTCCCCTACTTGGTCCTGAATTGAAAGCAGAGGCAAATATATGTAAGTTGGCAGTTATTGACCCAGCCCTGGATATTTTGGACTGATTGCTACAGAAGTTATAGTTTTGTTTCCCGGATCAAAGAGTTTGTAGATCAGAGTTCTGCTTTCATCTGTGGTCTGGCCATTGTCCATTTGTACACTCAATAACATATCCATATTATATTTAAACAATAGGGATCCTACATCTTCATGTAAACCTACTATCAGTAATAGATGAACTCCTAAGGGTGCACTCAGGGCTGATAAAATTATCTTTGTTGGTATTCCACAATATAAATCCTGATTAAATGAATAAGACAAGTGCTCAAATAGTTAACCTTAATCATACATGATATGGTCACTGTTGTACACACATAATGCTGATCTGAATAAAAAGTACTTGTTCATTCAACAAATATTCATCAAGCACCAAAGTGTTTGTCAAATCCTGTGAAATTTAAAATACTGCTCTGACACTTCCTTTACCTTCTTATACTAGAATCTGGCTTTCCCTTGTGGGGGTTCCCTGAAGATTTCATAATTGGGTTTTTTATACTTTAAGTTCTGGGATATATGTGCAGAATGTGCAGGTTTGTTACATAGGTGTACATGTGCCATGGTGGTTTGCTACACCTATCAACCAGTCATCTAGGTTTTTTTTTTTGTTGTTTTTTGTTTTTTTTTTTTTTTTTGAGACAGAGTCTGGCTCTGTCACCCAGGCTGGAGTGCAGTGGCCGGATCTCAGCTCACTGCAAGCTCCACCTCCCGGGTTTGCGCCATTCTCCTGCCTCAGCCTCCTGAGTAGCTGGGACTACAGGCGCCCGCCACCTCACCCGGCTAGTTTTTTGTATTTTTTAGTAGAGACGGGGTTTCACCGTGTTAGCCAGGATGGTCTCGATCTCCTGACCTCGTGATCCACCTGTCTCGGCCTCCCAAAGTGCTGGGATTACAGGCTTGAGCCACTGCGCCCGGCCCAGTCATCTAGGTTTTAAGCCCCGCATGCATTAAGTATTTGTCCTAATGCTCTCCATCCCCTTACTTCCCATCCCCTGATAGGCTCCAGTGTGTAACGTTACCCTCCCTTTGTCAATGTGTTCTCATTGCTCAGCTCCCACTGATGAGTGAAAACATGCAGTGTTTGGTTTTTCTGTTCCTGTGCTAGTTTGCTGAGAAGGATGGTTTCCAGCTACATCCATGTCCCTGCAAAGGACATGAACTCATCCTTTTCTAGTCATGAAGTCTTTGTCCATGCCTATGTCCTGAACGGTATTGGCTAGGTTTTCTTCTTTTGTTGTTTTCCGTATTTCATTTAAGCCTTTAATCCATCTTGAATTAATTGTTGTATAAGGTGTAAAGAAGGGGTCCAATTTCAGTTTTCTTCATATGGCTAGCCAGTTTTCCCAACGCCATTTATTAAATAGGGAATCCTTTCCCTATTGCTTGTTTTTGTCAGGTTTGTCGAAGATCGAATGGTTGTGGATGTGTAGTGTTGTTTCTGAGGCCTCTATTCTGTTCCATTGGTCTATATATCTGTTTTGGTACCAGTACCATGCTGCTTTGGTTACCGTAGTATAAAGTCAGGTAGCATGATGCCTCCAGCTTTGTTCTTTTTGCTTGGGATTGTCTTGGCTACAAGGACCCTTTTTTGTTTTCATATGAAATTTCAAGTAGTTTTTACTAATTCTGTGAAGAAAGTCAATGGTAGCTTGAAGGGAATAGCATTGAATCTATAAATTACTTTGGGCAGTACGGCGATTTTCATGATATTGATTCTTCCTATCCATGAGCATGGAATGTTCATACCAGAATCTCTGGGACACAGCTAAAGCAGTGTCTAGAGGGAAATTTATAGCACTAAATGCCCGTATCAGAAAGTGAGAAGATCTAAATGACACCCTAACATCACAATTAAAAGAAGTAGAGAAACAAGAGCAAACAAATTGAAAAGCTAGCAGAAGACAATAAATAACTAAGATCAGAGCAGAACTGAAGGAGATAGAGACACAAAAACCCTTCAAAAAATTAATGAATCCAGGAGCTGGTTTGAAAAGATTCATAATTGGGTTTTTTAACTGCTACATCCTAGACCTGGAGATGAGTAACTGATGACCTTGCCTCTCATTGCTGCATTCAAATCACCGTTCTTGCCTTCTTCCTGATGAAACTTCCCTGCTCTTTGTGTCAGACTGCACCATTTGCTTCCAAACCTGTACCTGCCAACTACAACCTGGCTTTTACATTCCTTCAGGATATTAGCACCTTGTTCAAATACTCTCTTTCATCTTCTATTTTTTTATTTGTGATTTCACAATTCAAATAAACAATGCATCCATCACTTTCATTTTCTCGCTTCAAATGACTTGAGAATCGTATATGTGTTTTAATGTATGTGTGTGTATCTGTCAAATGATTTAAATGTGTAGGTGAAGATGCAAACTTGTATCTTAAGCCAGACGTTCTCCTTCACAGCATCTTGGAAGCTTTTTTATACATCAGTGTCAGTCAGACATGGTGGCTCATGCCTGTAATTCCAGCACTTTGAGTGGCTGAGGCAGGCAGATCTCTTGAGCTCAGGAGTTCAAGACCAGCCTTAAGCAACATGGTGAAACCCCAACTCTAAAAAAAGGAAATGCAGAAATTAGCCAGGCATGGTGGTGCACACCTGTAGTCCCAGCTACTCAGGAGGATGAGGTGGTAGGATCACTTCAGCCCAGGAAATCGAGGCTGCAGTGAGCTGAGATCATGCTCTCACTCACTGAACTCCAGCCTGGGCAACAGAGCAAGGTCCTATCTGAAAATTGCATATATGTGTGTGTGTGTGTGTGTATGTGTGTGTCCAGATATATGAGTACTGGTTCTCCAGCCCAGATCAATTAATGTCATCATTTTTTAAAATAGGGGAAGACAACAGTGTTCTTTAAAATAAAGGAAGAATGAATACATAAATATATGTTTTGATGAATAAATACGTAGATTATTTAATTAATTAAAATAGAATTTCCTGAGGCATTATAAAAAGTTGAAAAATGGCTCCACTCTTGACTTTTCCATTATGAACAGCTTCCCCACTCTGATTTTTTTTCTTATCTGGCCCTATTAAATCTCATTTCCCTCAAATAGCCTGATATCACTAACTCTTTAACCACATAGACACTTTTGATTTGTTGACCCTTCTCCCTTGTATTCTCATTTTCCTCCCTAACCAATTTAGATTCCAAGTCCCTCATTTAACTAACTCCCTTAACAAAAAAAAATTCTTAATTCTTGTCCCACTGTCTTCCCCTAACTTAATGATGAATTGCTCTTTCTCCTCTTGTTTATACCATCACCTCTTGCTCACTCTAGAATATCATTTCTGCAGTTGTCTACACATTCATCATTAACCTCATTCATCATTAATGTCTTCTTCACTGGATAACTTCTGTCATTAAATAAATATTTTTGTGATAATTCTGGCATTTAACAATAATCTCTATTTCACATCCTTCTTCAGTTAGCACTGCCTTATCTACTCTTTTTATGACAAAAATTTTAAATGCTGTCTCCATTTGTTATTCTTACATCCTTTTTTAAATTATCCCTAATCACCAAATCCATTCTTGTCAAGGTCAGTGGTGACTTCTACATGAAAAGACTCAATGGCCACTTTTCATTATTATATTATTCTGCCTATTAACTAACATTTGAAGTAGCTGATCATTCCTTTCTTCTAGAAATACTGTCACTGCATTATGTGATACCATATACTTTTTTCCTCCTACCTCACTTTGCCTCCTACTTCAGTGTCTCCTTTCCTGAATCTTTATTTTCTTCCCAAACTCTAAATGCAGAAGATCTGTCCTGGGATATCTTCTTTCAATTATCTGTCCCCATTCCTTAGGTGACCCTAGACATTCTCCTTGTTTATATGCCATCTTTATACTTATGACTCACAATTCAGTTTCTCCAGTCTTTCCTCTGAACTTCAGGCTCTTAGCTCCATCTGCCTCCTTAATTTATTCTCTTGGATGCCTCAAATTTAACATGTCCAAAACCAAAATCTTTATTTTTCTTCCCTGTTTGTTCCTCACTCTTCCTTTTCTCAATAAATAAGAACGGCACTTTTCCAGTTCTCAGAATAAAAATATTGCATTAATTTTTTAAAAACTTATGGCCAATTTATTATACCTTATCAAAATTACTTTAACAGCTTTATTGAGGTATAACTGCTATGCAAAAAACTGCCCCCATTTAATACAGTTTGATCAGTTTGTACATATTTGTAAACCTGTGAAATCATCACCATAATCAATGTAATAGATATTTCCATCACCTCCAAAATTTTGATGTATCTCTTTTGCTTTTGTTTATGTGGTAAGAACACTTAGCATGAGGTTTATCCTCATAAACGTTTAAGCGTCCAATACATCATTAACCACAGGCACTATGTTGTACAGCAGATCTTTAGAACTTCATTCATCTCATACAAATGAAAACTTGTATCCATTGAACAACAAATCCCCATGTCCCCATCCCACTGCCCCATGGAAACCACCATTCTATTTTCTATTTAATTTAAAATGATTCCTCATGTAAGTGAAATCATGCAGTATTTGTCCTGTGTCACAGATACCTCACTTGGCATAATGTCTTCCAGGTTCTCCATGTTGTCATAAATGGTAGGATTTCCTTCATATTTGAGGCTAACTTCTTATGAGCCCAATGTGAAAACAACACAAATGTTCACGGAAAGATGGAGAATGGATAAAGAAAATGTAGTTTTATACCCCAATCCATGAGCAAATTTTGCCGTTATTTCCTTCAGAACATACCCCAATTCTGATCACATTTTACCTATTCCACTGCCCAAACTATGTATTACTGGTGGAGGGTGTCCAGGTTCTTGGCATTTTGAACAAAGAATAGGACAAAATGCACAAACAAAGCAAGGAAAGAATGAAGCAACAAAGGCAGAGATTTATTGAAAACAGAAGCACATTCCACAGGGTGGGAGTGCACCTGAGCAAGTGGCTCAGAGCCCAGTTACAGAATTTTCTGGGGTTTAAATATCCTATAGAGGTTTCCCATTGGTTACCTGGTGCACACCCTTTATAAATGAAGAGGATGAAGCTAAGTTACAAAGTTATTTACTTGGTGTACACCCTATGCAAATGAAGAGGATATTTCCTGTCATAGCTGAAGTTACAAAGTTATTCACTCGGTCTGAGAAAGTTGGGTTTTTTCCATTTGATTTAATTCCAGGAAGTCGTTAGGTTCCTGGCCCCCAGAGCCTATTCTCCTGCCTCAATGGCACCAACATCTCTGACCTGGACCATTCAGCGTCCTTCTAACTAGTTCCTGTTCTACTTTTACACCCCAGTGTCATGCTGTTCTCCATGCATTAATCAGAGTGACTCTTGCCTGATATAAATAAAATCAATAATTGTTCTCTACAGAAACCTCTGATGCTATCATCTCTTTTTAGAAATACAATATAAACGTTTTACATGGTCCCTGAATATCTCACTTACGATTTTGTATTGCATTCCCTTCTCTCCAGGCTTAATGAAATTTTTCTTGTTCTTTGAACATGACAAAAACCTCAGGGATTTTGCATATGCTATTCCTTCTGTCTGGAAGGCTCATCTTCCAGATGTCTCAATGTCTTCCTCCCTCACCTTATACTAGTACTGAAACAGCACCTCCCAATAACACTTTCTCTGACTACCATGTTTATTTATTTATTTATTTTTATTTTTTGAGATAGGGTCTCATTCTGTTGCCCAGGCTGGAGTGAGATAGCATGATCACAGCTCACAGTAGCCTCAAACTCCTGGACTCAGGCAATCCTCCCACCTCAGCCTCCCAACCGCCCAAGTATCTGGGACTACAGGCGAACACTGTGACACCAGGTTAACATTTTTTTGTTTTTTTTTTGGTAGAGATGGGATTTTGCCAAGTTGCCCAGGCTGGTTTCAAACTCCTGGTCTTAAGCAATTCTCCTGGCCTCAGACTCCCCAAGCGCTGGGATTACAGGCATGAGCCACGGTACCTGACTTCACTACTATGTTTAAAAGATCACCTTCCATCACTCTCCATCCTCCCTATGTTTCAATTCATTGTAGATTTTTGTCATTTTATTTACCTACTTACATGATGTGTCTTTGCTGTTCCTTATGAAAACGTAAAATTGATAAAAGCAAAGGTTTTGTTTATTTTATCTATTGTAATAATTTGGAGTCTAAACCATGACTGCCACATAGTAGATATTCATAGTAGATATTCAAATAAACACAAAGATATGGATAAAGGAGCATTAACTATAAGCCAGGCTTTTGTTCTGGTCCTGCTCTCATGCAACATGTGTTGAATATCAAAGACAAAATGAAAAACCAAAACAAAAGCCAGATAATTACAGATGGTGATAAGTGCTGTGAAAGAAATGCAGTAAGTGATGTGTTTTGCAGTGACTGAGTGAGACAGCCTGAAGTGGGCCAAGCAAGGCATTTCTGAGGAAGTGATATTTAATGGGAGCCTGGAGGTTAAGAAGTCAACCTCTGAAAAAGCTAGAGGAAAAATACTTCCGTAGAGGAAATCATAAATATCCAAGTCCTGTATTAAAAAAAATCAAATGCTATGCAGCTGACTTAAGAAGGTAAGACTACCAAAGACAAGCTGTATGAATAAGTGCATGAGTAAACCCAAGAATAAGTGATCTAACAGAAAGGAAAAAGATGTTACTTAAGAGTATTTGTACAATGATCTAAGCCTATGGTAAGATTTAATTTTTTGATGATCCCCAGAATTACCTTTACCCTCAAAGCCAAAATATAACCCTGACCTTTGCCCAAAAATAACTACTTTGTTTGTATTACATGGGCTAAGCTATTACACACTCATTTTGTTTTCGTTTTTTTTTGAGACAGAGTCTTGCTCTGTCGCCCAGGTTGGACTGCAGTGGTGCCATCTCGGCTCACTGCAACCTCCGCCTCCCAGGTTCAAGCGATTCTTCTGCCTCAGCCTCCCAAGTAGTTGAGACTACAGGCGTGCACCACCACGCTCAGCTAATTTTTGTATTTTTAGTAGAGACAGGGTTTCACCATATTGACCAGGTTGGTCTTGAACTCCCGACCTCGTGATCTGCCCGCCTCAGCCTCCCAAAGTGCTGGGATTACAGGTGTGAGTCACTGCACCTGGACTACATACTCATTCTAACCAGCACCACACTAGTTGCAATGCTTTCAGAATACAAAATATGCAGATGGATGAGGCTATCCTGATACTTATTTAAGCAACTCAAAGTGATTTTTAAGCAGTGGTACATCAGCAACAAAGACAGAGAAAAATAAATTCTAGTTTCAGGTCTGGCAACAGCTTAAAAGGCAGCCTTGCATTCATCGCAGCAAGTCACTGCATGTTCGTTTTTGTTTTTGTTTTTTTATCTTCAAAATAATGAGGAGGCTTTGACTAGATTATTGGTTGTCAAATTGTGCACAGTGGAACTGACAAAGAGGTCGGGTCCCTTAGGGAAGAGCTAACCAGAACAAGTAGACTTTTAGGCATTGAGCTATCTTGTGACCAGAGAAGCACTGCATTTATTATCTGTTTTAGGAAATACTGAGGTTCCATTAAGATTTAATTTTAAAGTAGATTTCTGTGCATATATTGATAGATATATGATAAAAGGTTTACAGTTAAAATTTTAATGGTCAAATCTAGGTTCTTAGAATATGGTATTCACTCTAAAATTATTTCAAGTTCTCTCTATATTTGAAATTTTTAAAACTAAAATTGAAAACATGGGTTCTACTAAAAAAGCTACAGAATCCTTTGGAGTACTTAAAGCTTTTAATAGCTCGTATATCCTATGAATCAATGAAGTTTGTAATCTAGCACTTGTACTTTAGAAACAGTTGTTAACATAATACTCATGTATCAGTGTTTAAATTGTTGAGTAATTAATGAATGTACATAATCTTATAGAGGATTACAGGCAGCTTTAAGGCAGATGTTCTTATGTTTTTCTAGGTTAACAGTTATCACAAGAACAAGTTCAAAAGAGTCACATACATGGTGTGTGTGTGTGATTTTCAATAAAAGAGTGAAGAGATGGCATAATAGTCTTTCAGAATTTTACTCCTTAGTTCAACTAAAACTGGGTTCCTGTCACACAACCAGGAAAGATTAGGAATGGGGACACCTGAAGGATGAGTAGAGTGGAATATATTGGGTGAAAAGAAAAAAAGAAAAAATAAATAAACTCTCAGCAAAATGAGAGGGGGGTCTCCTAGCAGGCCCCCACCTCACAGACTGATCCCAGGCCACCACACCTGAGCTGAAGAGGCCAGGCTACTCCACTTGCACAAGGCAGGGACTTCCCATGGCTCTACCTTGTTCTCCCAGCATGTAGGCAGGTCAGAGATTCTCCAGTGGCCCTCTCCTTTATCTGCCTCTTGCATCTTTCTTTGATAATGTAATTTCATTTTAGTCAGTATCAAGATCCTGTTACTATTAGGTCCTCAAAATCATTTCCTACATTTGACTTTACAAGGTAAATTTTGCACTTGTGCAATATTCTTTCATTTCTCTTCTTTTGAAGATGCTAAAAAATAATAATAATAATGCAAGACAGAGGAAGAGCAGTCTGAGTTAGGCAAAGTGAAACCACCATTGCAAAATTGTAACAGACAGTGAAAGAGATCTGACCTAACCACCCCCATCTTGCTTCTAACCTTCAAGCTGACCTCCTTGTTCATTCCTGGGCATAGACTGAACTAACTTTGGGAGGAACCCAGGAACTGACTCAGTGGCAAGAAGACTGCTTTGACTCCTTACAATTTCATCTCTGACCTCACCAATCAGCACTCCCGGCTCACCGGCTTCCCCAAACCCACCACGTTGTCTTTAAAAACTCTGATCCCTGAAAGCTCTGGGAGACTGATTTGGCTAATAAAACTCCAGTCTCTTGCAGAGCTGGCTCTGCATGCATTACTCTTTTTCTATTGCAATTCACATGTCTTGATAAATCAGGTCTGTCTAGGCAGCAGGCAAGGTGAACCCATTGGTGAATACAAAAGTACTCACTAAAGAAAGCTCTGTCAGCTATTTAAGCCATCACTTCAGCAAGGTACACAACTAATTGCCATCATAATGTCCCGAACACTTTCACTTTGCAGTGATTAGCAAATCCCTCTCTCCACCAAGTCCGGTGAATAGGGACAGCTTTTTTCTTTCCTTTTTCAAAACATTATCAGATTCCATTTAATCTCAGAATGTCAGTCTTTGAAGACTAGGAATATAATTAAGGTTATCTAGATTTGGCATTTGTTACAAACAATGTTTTACCTGTGTCCAATGGCAAAGAGATAGGGATATTAATTATTTTATGAGTATTCCTTAAAGACATCTTAGAAAAGCCAGTTACTACAATATATATCAACACAGCAAATAATTAATGAAAACCTGACATTCTAATATTCATACTGAAAAACTAACAAAATACACAAAAAATTTTTATGTTTGTTTCACAGGCTGTAGAACCAAGCATTCAGATATTTCAATTAATGTTAGTTGCATTTCATGACAATGACAGCAGGAGGTTACAAGCAGTTTCATCCATGATCTGCTGACACATTAGTGAGTTTCACTCACGTCCGTGTCCGTGTGAAGAGACTACTAAACAGGCTTTGTGCGAGCAATACAGCTTTTTAATCACCTGAGTGCAGGCGGGCTGAGTCTGAAAAGAGAGTCAGTGAAGGGAGATAGGGGTAGGGCTGTTTTATAAGATTTGGGTAGGTAAAGGAAAATTACAGTCAAAGGAGGGTTGTTCTCTGGCGGGCAGGAGTGGGGGTCACAAGGAGCTTTCTGAGCCAGGATGAGCCAGGAAAAGGAATTTCACAAGGTAATGTCATCAGTTAAGGGAAGGACTGGCCATTTTCACTTCTTTTGCGGTGGAATGTCATCAGTTAAGGCAGGAACAGGCCATTTAAATTTCACTTCTTTTGTGATTCTTCAGTTACTTCAGGCCATCTGGATGTGTACGTGCAGGTCACAGGGGATACGATGGCTTAGCTTAGGCTTGGAGGCCTAACAGTGAGTAAATTATCCTCCTCAAATGTCTTCTGCTAAGTGAGTAAACATGCAGGGAATTTTACTTTTGTTCAAATGGAATTTTCTTCTCATACTTTAATGACTTTTAGATGGTCTATGTTCATTTTACTTGTTAATTACAGTCTTGTGCACACTGAAGCTGATGAAACTGTAATGCATTCATATTAGGAACAAGTAGTGTATTTCCAAATGGCTTCACTAATGAGAAGGTAGTTCACCTACATAGCAAATCAGAGTTTCAAACAGCCAGCTAAGAAAGGTTATATACTGATTCACTATGGTTTGGCAGTCATTAACTACTGTGTTTCAATAAGGAGATAAAGAATGACTAACTGAATGCTTATTTTGCACCAGGAACTACAGTAAATGTTTCAACTGTTGTATCTCATGGAATTACAATAATCTTTTGAAGGAGATCATTTGTTCTTAATTTCAAAGATGAGGAAACTGAAAATTGACAAGGTAACCTGTTCAAAGTCACATAGCTGGGAAGTGGCAAAGCTAGGATGCCACCCAGTGCTGTTTGATTCTAAGGCCCAAATATTTGACCACTGTGTTTGATGGTCCCTGTCCAATTACAGTTCACTATAACCCAGCACCAGACTGGATTGGAGGAAATTAATTTTCATCCAGGATGCTTTTGTTTGCATAACAGTTTTATGCAAACAAAATTTTGATGACCATCAAGGGTCTATGTCTATGGCCAGCCAGTTATCCCAGCACCATTTATTAAATACAGAGTGTTTTCCCATTGCTTACTTTTGTCACCTTTGTTGAAGATCAGTTGGTTATGGGTGTGCAGCTTTATTTCTGGGCTATTTATTATGTTCCATTCTATGTTCTATGTGTCTGTTTTCGTACCAGTACTATGCTGTTTTGGTTATTGTAGCCTTGCACTATAAAGTTGGGTAATGTGATGGCTCTGACGTTGTTCTTTTTGTTTAGGATTGTCTTGGCTATTCAGGTTCTTTTAGGTTTCATATGAATTTTAAAATAGTTTTTTTTTTTCTAATTCTGCGAAGAATGTCAATGTAGTTTAAAGGGGATAGCATCAAATCTAGAAATTGCTTTCAGCAGTATGACCATTCTCATGATATTGATCCATAAGTATGGAATATTTTTCTATTTGTTTGTCTCCTCTCTGATTTCTTTGAGCAGTGGTTTGCAGTTCTTAAAGATGTTCTTCACTTCCCTTATTAGCTACATTCCTAAGCATGTTATTCTTTTTGTGGTAATTGTGAATGGGAATTCATTTATGATTTGGCCCTCAACTTGCCTGTTGCTGGTGTATAAGAATGCTAGGAAATTTTGCACGTTGATTTTTTTATCCTGAGACTTTGCTGAACTTGCTTATCAGCTTAAGAAGTTTTGGGACTGAGATGATAGGGTTTTCTAGATGTAGGATCCTATCATCCGCAAAGACAGTTTCACTTCCTCTCTTCCTATCTAAATACCCCTTATTGAATACCCCTTATTTGTTTTCCTTGCCTGCTTGCCCTGGCCAGAACTTCCACTACTATGTTGAATAGGTGTGG
This sequence comes from Chlorocebus sabaeus, assembly GCF_047675955.1. Lineage (NCBI taxonomy): Eukaryota > Metazoa > Chordata > Mammalia > Primates > Cercopithecidae > Chlorocebus > Chlorocebus sabaeus. Next base: position 19,651,818 of record NC_132926.1, on the reverse strand, counting down.
CAAGACAGGGCATCTTTGCCTTGTGCTGGTTTTCAAGGGGAATGCTTCATCTTTTGCCCACTCAGCATGATTTTGGCTGTGGGTTTGTCATATATAGGTCTTATTTTGGGGGGTTATGTTCCTTCAATACCTAGTTTATTGAGTGTTTTTAACATGAAAAGATGTTGGATTTTATCAAAGGCCTTTTCTGCATCTATTGAGACAATCATGTGTTTTTGTCTTTAGATCAGTTTATGTGATGAATCACACTTATTGATTTGCATATGTTGAACCAAACTAATATCCTGGGAATGAAGACAGCTTGATCGTGGTGGATAAGCTTTTTGATGTGCTGCTGGATTCAGCTTGCCAGGTTTTTTTTGTTTGTTTGTTTGTTTTTTTGTTTTTTTTTTTTTTGAGGATATTTGCATCAATGTTCATCAAGGATATTGGCCTGGAGTTTTCTGTTTTGTTGTTGTTGTATCTCTGCCAGGTTTTGGTGTCAGGATAATGCTGGCCTTATGGAATGAGTTAGGGAAGAAAGAGTCCCTCTCTGTCAATTGGAATAGTTTCAATAGGAATGGTACCAGCTCTTCTCTGTAACTCTGGTAGAATTCAGCTGTGAATCCGTCTGGTCCTGGGCTATTTTGGGTTGGTAGGCTATTTATTAGTGCCTCAATTTCAGAATTTGTTATTGGTCTATTTAGGGATTTAATTTCTTCCTGGTTAAGTCTTGGTGGATGAATGTGTCCAGGAATTTATCAATTTCTTCTAAATTTTCTAGTTTATGTGTGTAGAGTTGTTTATCGTATTTTCTGATGGTTGTTCCTTTTTCTGTGGGGTCAGTGGTGATATATCCCTTATGATTTCTGATTGTGCTTATTTGAATCTTTTCTCTTTTCTTCATTAGTCTAGCTAATAATCTATTTTATTTTATTTTCCAAAAAAAATCTCCTGGATTTCTTGATCTTTTGAAGGGTTTTTCTTGTCTCTGTCTTCTCCAGTTCAGTTCTGATCTTGGTTATTTCTTGTTTTCTGCTAGCATTGGGGTTTGTTTGCTCTTGGTTCTCTAATTCTTTTAGTGGTGATGTTAGGTTGTTAACTTGAGATATTTCTAGCTTTTTGTTATGGGCATTTAGTGCTATAAATTTCCCTCTTAACCTTGGCTTAGCTGAGTCCCAGAGATTATGGTACATTGTATCTCTTTCCTCATTCATTTCAAAGAATATCTTGATTTCTGCCTTAATTTCATTATTTACCCAAAAGTAATTCAGGAGCAGATTGTTCAATTTCCATGTAGTCGTATGGTTTTGAGTGAACGTCTTATACTTGAGTTCTAATTTGATTGAGCTGTGGTCTGAGAGACTGTTTGTTATGATTTCAATATTGTTGCATTTACTGAGAAGTGTTTTACTTTTGATTATGTGATCAATTTTACAGTAAGTACTGTGTGGTGATGAGAAGAATGTATATTCTTTTGTTTTTGAGTGGAGACTTCTATAGATATCTATCAGGTACACTTGTTCCAGAGTTGAGTTCAGGTCCTGAATATCTTTGTGAATTTTCTGTCTCAGTGAGCTAATATTGTCAATGGGGTGTTAAAGTCTCCACTATTATTATATGGCCATCTAAGTATCTCTGTAGGTCTCTAACAACTTGTGTTATGAATCTGGGTGTTCCTGTGTTGGGTGCATATATATTTAGGATAGTTAGCTCTTCTTGTTGAATTGAACCCTTTACCATTATGTAATGCCCTTCTTTGTCTTTTTTGATCTTTGTTGCTTTAAAGATTGTTTTGTCAGAAACTAGGAGTGCAGCTCTTGCTTTTTTCAGTTTTCCATTTGCTTGGTAAATTTTCCTCCATCCTTTATTTTGAGCCTATGTATGTCTTTGCATGTGTGATGGGTCTCTTGAAGACAGCATACCAATAGGTCTTGGTTCTTTATCCAGCTTGCCATTCTGCGTCTTTTAATTAGGACATTTAGCCTATTTACATTTAAGATTAGTAACATTATGTGTGAATTTGATCCTGTCAGCATGATGTTAGTTGGTTATTATGCAGTCTTGTTTTATGTGTTTCATAGTGTCACTTGTCTGTGTGCTTCAGTGTTTTTTGTTTCCTTTTTGGTGTTTTTTTTTTTTTTTTTTTTTTTTTTTTTGAGACAGAGTCTCACTCTGTTGCCCAGGCTGGAGTGCAGTGGCATGATCTCCACTCACTGTAAGCTCCGCCTCCCAGGTTCATGCCATTCTCCTGCCTCAGCCTCCTGAGTAACTGGGACTACAGGCGCCCACCACCACGCCTGGCTAATTTTTTGTATTTTTTAGTAGAGACGGGGTTTCACCATGTTAGCCGGGATGGTCTTGATCTCCTGACTTTGTGATCCACCTGTCTCAGCCTCCCAAATTGCAGGGATTACAGGCATGAGCCTCCGTGCCTGGCCTTTAGTGTGTTTTTGTAGTGGCTGGTAACAGTTTTTCATTTCCATATTTAGTGCTCCCTTCAGGAGCTCTTGTAAGGCAGGTCTGGTGGTAACAAATTCCCTCAGCATTTTTTTGCCTGAAAAGGATCTTATTTCTCCTTTGCTTATGAAGCTTAATTTGGCTGGATATGAAATCCTGGGTTGGAAATTCTTTTCTTTAAGAATGTTGAATATTGGCCTCCTATCTCTTCTAGCTTGTAGGGTTTTCACTGAGAGATCTTCTTTCTCTCTGGCTTCCCTGAACACTTTTTCTTTGATTTTGACCTTGGAGAATCTGATGATTTTATGTCTTGAAGATGGTCTTCTCATGGAGTATCTTACTGGAATTTTCTGGCATTTCCTGACTTTGAATGTTGGCCTGTCTTGCTAGGTTCAGGAAGTCATCCTGGGTGATATTCTGAAGTATGATTTCCAGGGAAAATTGAAAATATTTTTAAAAACTTCCTGGACATTTCAAAGATAATATTTTGGCAAGGAATGTATATATTCATAAAATTAAGTTTGCCAACATATGACCAGAAGAAAAAAATGGTAATAAATTAATTTTACTTTCAAATTATGTATTTATTTGGCAACAAAAGTAAAGATGTGACACCAATTAATTGACTTGCTAATGCTTATCGTTTACTTACAATCTTTAAATGTTTACTGGCTTTGGAATATGATGATTTGTATTGATACTCCATAAATATTTGATATTTCATAGTATTTTACATTTTAACTATAAATAACTGATTTATACCATGGAATTAAAGTCAACTTGTGCCTCGCAAAAAACTGGCCGGGTGAAGTGGCTTGTGCCTATAATCCCAGCACTTTGGGAGACCAAGGCGGTCAGATCATTTGAGGTCAGGAATTTGAGACCAGCCTGACCAACATGGTGAAACTCCAACTCTACTAAAATACAAAAATTAGCCAGGTGTGGTGGCAGGCACCTGTAATTGCAGCTACTTGGGAGGCTGAGGCAGGAGAATTGCTTGAATCCAGGAGGCAGAGGTTGCAGTAAGCCATGATCACACCACTGCACTCCAGCCTGGGCAACAGAGCAAGACTGCCTCTCAAAAAAAAAAAAAAAAAAAAAAAAAAAAACAGAAAAAACCTATGCCTTGTAAAATTATATATTTGTCTCTCTTTTCCTCATATGTAACCCATCATTTTATTTAAACTTGATGTAGTGATGTCACTGAATCTGCCAATGTCCCCTTTCCTGTCTGCTAAGTAATGCCTTGATTTTATTCTAAAGTACCACCCCACCTTATGCACGTATAATGTGAAAAAAGGGGTCTGAGACTAGCCCAGAGATTGGGGGTTAAGCATATTATCAGTCAGAGGTACATATTTTATTTAATTCAATATGGCCAAATGATCCAATGCAGGCCAATGTCCTCAAGCCTAGGACTTCTGTAGGGGACTGAGTTAGGGAAGACAGTCTCTTTCAAAAAGGAATGCTGATCAGTAAATATAAAATACCATATTAATATAATTAAGGATAAAAATCATATGATCATCCCCACAGATTTAGAAAAAGCTTTCGGCAAAATTCAACATCTTTTCGTGATTGGAACTCTCAATAGCTAGGTATAGAAGGAATGTTCTTCAATATAATAAATGCTATATATAACAAGCCCACAGCTAACATCATACTCAGTGGTGAAGAGCTGAAAATTCTCCTCTAAGATCAAGAATAAAACAAGTATTCCCACTCTTATCCTTTCTATTCAACATAGGTCTGAAAGTCCTTACTAAGGCATGTAGGCCAAAAGCAAAGAGAGAAAGAAAAGAGAAAGGAAGAAAAGGCATCCAAATTAAAAAGGAAGAAGCAAAATTGTTTCTGTGGGCATATAACATTAGTTCATATATAGAAAACGCTCAAGATTCTACCAAAAAACTCTTATAAATAATAAGAAAATTCAGGCAAGTTACAGGATACAAGATCAGCACACAAAAATCAGTAGCATTTACATACACTAACAACAGACTATGGATAAATAAATTAAGAAAACAATCTCATTTGCAATAGCATCAAAAAAAATACTTAGGAATAAATTTATCCAAGTAGGCAAAATATATGTACACTGAAAAATTAAAAAATATTGATGAAATAAATTGAAGAAGTCATAAGTAAATGGAAAATATGTCTCATGTTTATGAATCAAAATAATCCATATTGTCAAAATGTCCATTCTATCCAAAGGAATCTACAGATACCTATTAAAATTCCACTGGTATTTTTTCATAGAAATAGAAAAACAATCCAAAAATACATATGAAACTGTAAAAGCCTCCAAATAGCTAAAGCAATCTTGAACAAGAGCAAAGCTGAAGGCATCATGCACCCTGTCTTCAAATTATATTACAAAGCTATAGAAATCAAAACTGTATGGTACTGACATAAAAAAGACACATAGGTCAATAGAAAAGAATAGAAAGCCCAGATATAAACTCACATATATACAATCAACTACTTGTTGATAAAGGCGTCAAATATATTCAATGGGGAAAGATAGTTACTTCAATAAATGTTGAGAAAACTGAATATCCACATGCAAAAATACAATAAAATTGGATCCTTATGCTTTATCACAAACAAAAATCAACTTACAATGCATTAAACACCTAATACATTAAGAAGGCCTAAACTGTAAAACACTTAGAAGAAAATAGGGGATAATCTCCATGGCATTAGTCCTGGCAATTATTTTTTAGATATGAGCCAAAAATCACAAGAAGCAAAAGCAAAAATAGACAAATGGGACACTTGAGGAATAAAAAAGGGATAAAATTAGACACATCGACCTTCTGTATGTTGAGAACCATGGTATCTCTGAGCCTGTAGAAGCAGATGTCCCAATTCCAACTGCGAAGTTATTGATAAGGCTCTGAAATGATTCCTGCAGTAGTTGCCTAGGTTAAATGTTGCTCTCCCTAAATGCCATTGGCAGATCACCTCTCTGTTCTAGCAAGTAGGTGTAGTGTCCTTCTGTTATCCTGCTGACACAATCACTTCACAGATGGCTTTAGCAGCACTTGAACTGACACTGCAGTTGATTGCCAAATGAACCCTTAACCTTTGCCAACAGTCTGGATATGAAAGGACAAATGTGACCTCACTGACCTTTAGAAGCTTCCTGTTGGAGGTTTTTAGAAGAAACCATAAAGAAGAATTCTTGAATGTATTATCATACTCAAACCACCATCCTTCTCACACCTACAGCTGCGAGTCACTGCACAAAGTGCCAGGCTTATGAACTTGCATTAATTAGCAAATGTAATCAAAGTTGATTATAATTAATTACACAATTATGAACATTTCAAATTTAATTCCACCAAAATTATTTCATAAACTATGTTTTGAATGATGTCTGGCTAAAGGAAAATAGATATGAATGTGTATGTGGATTTCTGATCATGTACCCAACTACTGAAAAAACATTAATATCCCTAATTTTGTATTCATTTTCAAAGACATGGTCTAAAATTCATGTTGACTTTAACATACGATATTCCTTAGTGACCTCTTAAATTGAGCGTGACCTATCGTGGTGCATGTTGCTCTGGTTAAGCTGAAAATAAACCTTTATTTCACACACAAAAAAGGCGATCTTTACCTCCCTGACTCCATCCTTCCTTATCTCCTTCTCTTCCTTCCCTAATGTTTATTGAGATCTTTCTATATGTCAGCTATTATGCTAGTATGCGGAGGATACAACATTGAACAATACAGAAGTTGTCTTTCCTTCAAACAGACTAGAATCCAGCAGAATATAGTAAATTTGAGTAATGGATAGATACACATATAGACAGATATGTGACAATGCAAATATAGTGAAATGATAATTGTGGAATCTAGGTGGAGAGTAAATATAAAATATTCAGTCTATAATTCTTTCAATTTATCTGTATGTTTGACAAATTTCACTACAAAATTTTAGATAAGAATTCAGCAGTAGACGTAGAAAATCTATGAAGTGCAAAAATTCTGATCATGAGAGATATGCAAATTATTATGGGAGCTAATCTTTTCTAAGGAATAAAGGAAGGAGTCTGAGATTTTCAGATGGAGATCATAGTGGGCATTAAGATAGTTAGTTACCCCAACAATTATTTTGTGAAGCCATGTGCTTGGTAGAGATGGACTCTATCTCCCAGTTGTAGGTTCTATTGATTCAACTAACCTAGGCCTAAGCCAGGCAGCATATGACAATTTCCTGTAATAGAGATTGGGTAAGAAATAAGGCATGTGACTGACTTGGGGCCAAAGCAGAAAGAGTAGGTGTTTTTCTGGGGATATAGGGAGCTTTCTTTCTTTGATAGCTTCAAAAAAAAAAAAAAAAAAAAAAAAAAAAAAGCTATCAGAAGCCATTTCTATCTCTGTTTTTGGGTAGTGTGACATGATTTGTTTGACAACTAGGATTGGGACATTCGTTTTTTCTATTATGATAGAAACAAGCCTTAAGATGTGGCTGACAACTCAGAGGGTCCCCAATGATGTCTTAGAGCCAGTGACAAGGCCATATTTACCCTCAGACTTTCAAATTATGTGAGCCAATAAAGTTATTTTATTTTAAAAGTTATTTTAAATTACCATGTTCAATTATTATAGCACAGAGTCCTGGCTGATACAGAGGAATATTTTTATTATTCATTTTGTTTTTAATATACATTGTTCCTAATTTGTCAATTTTAAGTGACTTTTTCAGTGTTTTGCCACACTTGAAATGCAGCCTCAGGTGACTGGTCAAAAGACAATATGAATAAAAATATATGATATTATTTTTTATATATATATACTTTATATATACATATACTTTATATATACACACACACACACACTTTAAGTACTAGGTACATGTGCACGACGTGGTATTCTAATCCTACCTCTACCTAACAGAACATTCTACTCCTACTTCCAGCTACCTCTAGCTGGGGTATGTTGATTCTCTCTCGTTGCCTCCAAAATTGCTCAGTTGCTGTCAATTCCAGGACATCAGAGGTATCCTAAATTGATTGTCTCCCAACATTCCAAAATTCTCAATTTGGTCATATATCAAAGTCTGACAACAAACTTTTAACAGTGTTACATTCATTGGACCAAAAGTCTTTATCTTCTTATCACAGGTAATTAAAACAAATGTCTATTTGGAAATAACTCAACCCGTCTGTTACTTTTTATTTTCTATTTTTAAACCAAAACCTACTCAAATGTTTAAATTATAGAAGGATAAACAAATAAGAGCAAATATTTTCATTGTTTAAAAAATACATTCAGTGTTTGGGAAATGAAGGATTACTTTCTATGTAAATATTCAGTACCTAATATTGGCATACTTTATGACACCCACATATTCATTCAGGAAAATACTGAAAAGAGTTCTGACTACATTGTGGGGTCTGTGGATCAAGAAAATATATTTTGCTCTCTGCACCAATCTGTAGAAATTCTAAATTTTCCTCCATTTTTATTAGTCATTCTTACAGATTTAAAGCAAAGATCTTTTGATCTGTAAATGACGGTAATATTCTACAAAAAGGGGTATATTCAGGGTGGAAACCCAAGAGCAGGAATGAAGATCAAATATGTCTTCAATAGTCTTCAGATTGCTTTTCACAATATTTTTCCTCTTCCTTCCAAATTCTACTTCCTACCTCTGAATATCTATACCCAAGGCACTTGGTGCTGGTATGTTGTCTTATCTATATGGCTCACTTGTTAAAAGACCAGCTTTTATTCCACATCTCAGCCACTTCTGTTCTTTTATTATTTTTCTACTGCTACCAAAACAAATTACTACAAACAGAGTGACTTAAACCACAGAAATTTATTATATGAGAATTCTGTGGGTTAGATATCTAGGCATTCCCAGGCTCAGCTAGTTTTCTGTTTCAGGTTTCGCAAAGCTAGAATCAACATGTTACTGTGTTACTTTCTGACATCTCCGGGAAAAATTTGTTTTCAAGGTTATTCAGGTTGTTAGCCAAATTCAGATCTTTACAATTGTATGTCTGAGGTTCTCATTTTCTTGCTGGCTGGTAGCAGTGAGTGAAGTGGGTCGTTCTCAACTTCTGGACGTTGAAATGCCCACCCTTGGCTCATAGCTTTCTTCACTCCATCTTCCAAACCAACAGCACAGTTGGTTTTCATGCTTTGCATCTCTCTGACCTCCCTGTTAGCCTCATCTCTCCTCTTGCTTCTCTCTTCTACATCTCTCTGACACTTCTGCTTTTAAAGACTCAAGATTACACTGGGTTCACCATCACAATCTCCTTATGTTAAAGGGAGTTGATTAATATTCCAAAATGTCTTCTGCAAAGTTCTTTCACAATGTCACCTGGATTAGTATTTGACTGAAAATTCAGGGGATAGTAATAAAGTTACTCTCTAGAGTTTTGCCCTTTCACATTCCTCCATCCTTCAAAAATATAATCATCTTTCCATGTTCCATTCTGTCAATGAGGAAAAAATTTTACTTAAGATTTGTGGTGATAGGAGTTTATTAGCATCCTTCTTCCAAATGTGATACACACACACACACACACACACACACAGAGAGAGAGAGAGAGAGAGTCTTTTTTAACTATCAAAGACAGCAAGCTCCCTATATTCCCAGAAAACTACATATATATATAAACTATATATATATAGATATATATATATATATATATAGAGAGAGAGAGAGAGAGAGAGAGTGTCTTACTCTGTTGCCTAGGCTATAGTGCAATGGCATGATCTGTCTTTGCTCACTGCAGCTTCTACATCCCAAGTTCAAGCAACTCTCCTGGCTCAGTGTCCCAAGTGAGCTGGGATTACAGGCGCACGCCACCACGCCTGGCTAATTTTTGTATATTTAGTAGAGACGAGGTTTTGCCATGTTGGCCAGGCTGTTCTCAAACTTCCAACCTCAGGTGATCCGCCCCCCTCGGCCTCCCAAAGTGCTGGGATTACAGGTTTGAGCCATGGCGCCTGGCCTTAATATATATTTTTAAGATGGTTACTTTAACTAATGGGAAATGTTGATGAGGGAAAATATTTTGAAGGCTCTTTTGAAATATCCTTTAAAATAAGCTTTACATGTGGTTATATTAGAGTGTAATTTGTGGGGTTTTTATGAACTCCCTATAGAAAATAAAGAATGACTTCTACACTCCCACTTTTAGAATACTGAAGCTCTTTTTGGTGTTTCTGCAATTCCTCATCTTATGACTATCTGTCTTCCACCATTAGAGCTACAGTGCTGTGACAGAGGCATTTGACCTAGCCATAGTCTGGTAAGTGCATCAGAACCAGTCATGAAAAAGTGAGGGTGGTAATAATGGATCGCTTTGTCTTTATAGCAACAGTAGCAGTATCTGAAAATTATAGGACCAAGCAAAACTTTCAGTTTTACCAATGAGCCAATTTATTATCCAATTTTGAACATAGTTTCTGGCTGCTAACTTTGAGTTTTGTTTTCCAGGACCTCAACAATTAGACAAACTCCCAATATTCTTTTAACAAACTCATCGTCTGTTTAATCAGCCAAAGTCTTCTTTTGTTGTTTGCAACCAAGAACACTAAGTAGTACAAACAGTATCCAACGTGCTAGTGAAGACTTTGCAGGAGGCCATGAAACTTCACAAGGAACCCGATTTACTGCAACCCCTGGCTCAAATTCCCCGAGAATGGACTACAACTTTGCTTGTCCTAATGGATTTCTGCCATTCATCCAGGGATTTTCCTTTGAAATAATTTAACTATGCTTTTGGAAATTGCCAGTTTAATTCCTACTTTATTTTTGTTTTGATAACAAGTCACTTTTCCCCATTTACATGACGAAGTGTTCAATGAGTTATAAACAAAATAAAAATTGTCAATTTTGATATATTTGCATAAGAAATTAGTGTAATGGTTTTAAATTGCATTCCAGTGAAATAAATTCATAGTCACAGTAATTCAGAAAAAAATCTGCATATTTTTTCTTTAATGAAACATGGAGTTTTTCATTTAGAAGATTAAAATTCAACTCCTTATGCTCTTAGGCAAGCCTCAAAAGTAGTTTTGAAGAACAGCAACAGAAATAACAAGAAAAAGCCAAAGTATAAACATGTCTTTAGACTAAATGATTCATTTGGGGCTGGACACAGTGACTCATGCTTATAATCCCACACTTTGGGAAGCTGAGGCGGGAGGGTTGCTTGAGTCCAGGAGTTCAAGACCAGCCTGGGCCTCATAATGATACCTCATAAAGAGTCCTCATCTCTTCAAAGAATAATGATAATAAATCATTCATTTGGCTGCACAATGTATTGTTTATTCCTCACTTTCTTACTCTCTTTTGGCACAAATCACATGGCGCTAAGATTGTCCATACATCTAATTGTGGCGAAGTCTCCAAAAACTTGTAAGATTTGAAGTAGACACCTCTTGGAAAAAAAATTAAAAACTCTAAGAAAAATTAAATGAAAAAGAGAAAGAACATAAAAGTCATGCACCAATATTTTTTGTCCACTGATACTACCACTTTTTTATTTTAAGATATTGGATAGAGAAATGTCTTAATCAGTTTTGGGCTGTTAAAGCAAAATACATGTAGTTGAATAACTTGTAAATAATAGAAATTTATTTTTCACAGTTCTGGAGATTGGAAAATGTAAGATCAAGTACCAGCAGGGTCAGTGTCTGGTGAGAGCCAGATACCTGCTTTCAAGATGGTGCCTTGAATGCTGTGTCCTCACATGGCAGAGGAGCAAAAGAGCAAAAGCACCTAAGCTAGTTTCCTCCAGCTCCTTCATTCATAAGGGCAGACACCTCATGACTTAATCACTTCTCAAAAAGCCCTAACTCTTAACACCAACACAATGAGTACTAAGTTTCAACATAAATTTTGTAGGGGACACATTCAAACAGTCAAACCATAGTAAAGAGTTAAATAGTCAAGTTACTCAAAATACACCCTTATACTCTCTATTATGCCTTAAATCCAACCCTGGTTCTGAATCTGGATAGCAGGTCTAACTGAGATGATTCTCTTGACTTATACCTGGTTTATTATTTTATATATATATAAAGTTAGTATTTGTTAATACTCAGAAATTTTTGACTATGTGCAGTGGCTCACACCTGTAATCCCAACACTTTAGGAGGCTGAGGCAGGCAGATTGCTTGAGTCCAGGAGTTCAAGACCAGCCTAGATAACATGGTGAAACCCCCTTTCTCCAAAAAAAATTTAAAAATACCTGGGCATGGTGGCACACATCTGTGGTTCCAGCTACTCAAGAGACTGAGATGGGAGGATTGCTTGAGCCCAGGAATTTGAGATTTCAGTGACCTATGATTGCAACAGTACACTTCAGCTTGGACAATAAAGTGAGACTCCATCTCTAAAAAAAGGTTCTAAAACCATGACATCTTGGTGAATCATGATTCTTCCCCAATATCTTCAAAGGAAACTTTCACCAGAAACACTATTTACTTTGTGCCAATTTTAAATTCATAGAATATAGATAGTACACTAGGGAAATTATAGTTAACAACAATTTGTTCATTTCAAAATAGCTCGAAAAGAAGAATTTTAATGTTTCCAACACAAAGAAAAGGCAACTGTTTAAGTTGACAGATGTCCCAATTACTCTGATTTGATCGTTACACATTGTATACAGGTATCAAAATGTTACATATACCCCCAAATATGTATGACCATTATATAGCAATAAAAACATGTATACTTTTATAGAATACATATTCTGGAACTTTCTTTGTAAGCTGTGACTAGCTCTAGCAAACCTTTATTAGCAAGTCATTACAGATAACCGTATTGCTACCCTAGGTTCGTTTAATCTTACCTGACTCAAATGCTATAAATTTAAAAGCATTTTTTGAGCACTAGAGTGTATTTGTATAAAACAGAGAAAGAGAGAGAGAGATTGTGTGTGTGTGTGTGTGCGCGCGCACGCACACGTGCGCTCGCGAGGCATTCAACATCTTTCCTCCTTGGATGGCAATTCTTCATTGAAAATATACAATTCTTCATATCCGTCTATAGAAGCTAGACAGGCAAGAGCTATAGAATCCTATTCTGTCCATTTAATTAACAGCCATATGGACATACATGCACCAATCACAAGGTCCAAATCTACTCTTTTTTACTTGATTTTTTTTTTTTTTTTTTTTTTTTTTTTTTGAGACAGAGTCTTGCTCTGTTGCCAGGCTGGAGTGCAGTGGCGTGATCTTGGCTGATTGCAACCTCTGCCTCCCAGGTTCAAGCGATTCTCCTGCCTCAGCCTACTGAGTAGCAGGGACTGCAGGTGCCCACCACCACACCTGGCTAATTTTTGAATTTTTGTAGAGATGGGTTTTCACCATGTTGGCCATGATGGTCTCGATCTCTTGACCTTGTGATCCACCCACTTCGGCCTCTCAAAGTGCTGGGATTACAGGTGTGAGCCACCGCGCCTGGCTAATTTTTATATTTTTAGTAGAGATGGGGGTTTCACCATCTTGGCCAGGCTGGCCTTGAACTCCTGACCTTGTGATTTGCCCGCCTCAGCCTCCCAAGCTGCTGGGAGTACAGGCATGAGCCACCACGCCTGGCCTGTTGTATTCTTAAACATGGTACTGAGCTCCCTGATTGCAAGCCTCAATCAAGCTTTTCCTCCACCTCTCCTGCCCTCCTTCTACCTTACGAGTCTGATTCTCCAGCCTTTAGTCTACTCTGTGAATTCCTAAAACTTTTTATTAAATTCATTTTTTTCCTCAGGGTATCAAGAGATTGTTTCAGTTGCTTTCAATGAGGAAACTAAACACTCAAGAGTGATGTACTGTAAGTTTTAAAGAATGATATTGACTACTTATAACAATGCCAGATATTTGGGGAAAGTAATCTTATGTATGAAGGAACAGCATGAAAATGCATATTGTTGTTAGGTTTACAAACATTAACTGATTATCTGAATCACCCCTCTCTTTCCATCTCCTCTTTTAATAGCATTAGAAATATTCTATGCAAATAGTCCAACATTCTCTTTGCCAAGCAAGGTTGTCCAATTTTTTCGCAAATAAAAAACCATCAGGTTTAAAGCTTGGATTTAGCAAATATGTACTCTTTCAAAAAGACTGAATGAAAAACTAAACAGAAATACATGTAACATCAACTTTGACTGCCATGATGATCATATACAAAATTGTAGAAAACTGATTATGCTTGTTTCCCCAATCTCCTGCAATTGAGCTTATGCACTTTCACTGTTTAAATTTTATTTGACATAAGTGAGAAGCTAAGTAAGTAAAAGCACTTTTTAAAAGATCTGCAACCAGGATCATTGTATTAGAGTTGCAGACAACGAACTCAGCTCATGAGCTTGCCTTCAGATTTAATTCTAGATGTCCTTTCTCTCTTGCACATGTGAATAAACAGAAAAAAGGTTTCCGTTAGCTCAATCTCTGGTTTAAGCAGAAATGCAATCATCATGGTTCCTAAGTGTTGTGTGTACACTTTCTAACTCAATTTTCTCAGCATTATTTAGACACGCTCACTGCTTAAACCTGATAGAAAGCCTTCCCACCCATACCAATTAACCTAACCCTGCAATTTTGTGTTACCCAGTCGTCCTTGAATCCTCCCTTGTTCTCCTCTATGCTGCTTATTTGAATTGGTTTGAATCCTTGCCCAGAAAGTGTTTGTAATCTAAACATTGTCTTAATCTTTTTGGTACAATTTTTCCTGCTTTTTAATTTCCTGAGAAACCCAAGTGAATTTCTAAACTTTTCTGCAGATTGCATGGAACACTACTTTTTAAGCGCAATTTTCTTTCAGCGTTTTGCCCATAGGAACTGGCATGTGAAAAACAGCAGTCATTGGCCAAACCACAATAAAGAGCTTCTCTCCCTTCCATTCTCATGGGCTTTCTAGGTGTTTCTCTCAGCAAGATCCATGAGGGAAAGAAAAGACAAAAATATTTCTCATCTGTCAAGTTAACACTCTCTGAAAGTTAGGCATGGGAAAATATAAATCAGTTGAGAGCTATGAAGTGAACTGTGCAGTTGCAGTTACAAATACTATGGATATTTGAGATTGGGTTTATATAAATGAATGAAGCTTAGAGAAATCTACAAGATGGCTCAAATAGAAAATTAATTACTAACCCATATTACTTAGAATCATAAAAGCAAGAGATAGTCATTAGAAGGGAGGAGTACATTCTTTGAAAAGGTTTCATTTAAAACGTGGTACTCTTTAGGTCATCACCTTTAGCCCTTCTATAAGTAATCTTGAAATTGCAGAATGGGTTCATGGATTTAACTGGATTGTTTGGAATGCATGAATTTATGTATTTGTCTTCCAACAAGGACAAAGAGGTAGGTATCCACACCCCTTCAGTTTCAGAAAGGAAGTGACTGAGACTTAGAATTGTGCTGTGTCCAGAGCTGCATAGCTAGTAGTTGGTAGAAGCAGTATTTGAACGCAGGTCTATGTGACTACAGAGTTTAAGTTCTTAAACACTTCTCATCCCCATGGAGAGCTACAAATGTTTATGTCAAAAATATAAATCTTTACGCATCAAAACTTCTTTGAGATGAAAGTTCCACCTGGCAGGAACAACTGTACTTGTACTGTTTATCTTTGGCAATGGGAAGGGAAGTCATTCCCATGTAGGCCAGAAATGTTTCCATCTATGCAATAATAATTTGTCTTTCTCTTAAAAGAATAGAGAGGAGTTGACATTTTGCAAAGGACATGCCATGAATACAAACCAACATAGAGCTTTTGCTTAACCTGAAATTATAATAATCTGTATGTACAAAAGCTCCAACTATGAGACCAAACCTACTTATAAGCAGTGATCTGGTGATTCAGTCCTTTTGTAGAATTATATGATGGACCAGGATAGAATAGATTCTAGATATATAGGAGACTGGGGTGATTTGAATGACTTATTTTTAATGCATGTGTGTGAATGTGTGTGGGTGTTTGTATGTAATGGACATAGATAAAAAGGACAATATTCAATACTATCTAGTTTCAAATAATTATTTTAAGAGTTACCAAATGATACATGTGTTCAGAGTATAGGGTGTTTTTAATCTCTTATTCAAATAAACCCATGTATCTTAGAATTCATATTTAAGTTGAGTTTTCTTTAATAGGTTGACTGTCTTCCTCCTTTAAAAGCATGTGATCAAAATTGCATACTCTGAAATTGTCTTTCTTATATTCTATTTACTGCTGAGATGCTTGCTGCATCAAAATGTATCTGAAAAAGCTGGAATGAATAGCTAACCACATTACAGAACACATTGGTAAACTATGATAAGCCTAGAACGATGTATATTGTATTACTATGTTTTCTCAGTTTTCAAGCTAAATTTATAAAATAACTGTTTTTCTTTAGAACAAATATTTCACCCAGAAATATAATTTTTTATTTGTTCATGTCCTAATATATTTAAGAGGCAATTTTAAAAAACTAATGTGCGGCCGGGTGTGGTGGCTCATGCCTGTAATCCCAGCACTTTGGGAAGTCAAGGTCGGTGGATCACGAGGTCAGAAGTTCGAGACAAGCCTGACCAATATGGTGAAACCCCGTCTCTACTAAAAATACAAAAATTAGCTTGGTGTCGTGGTGCACACCTGTAATTCCAGCTACTCAGGAGGCTGAGGAAGGAGAATCGCTTGAACCCAGGAGGCAGAGGTTGCAGTGAGCTGAGATTATGCCACTGCACTCCTGCCTGGGAGACAGAGCAAGACTCCATCTCAAAAAAAATCCAAAAAACAGGCTGGGCGCGGTGGCTCACGCCCATAATCACAGCATTTTGGGAGGCTGAGGTGGGCAGATCACGAGGTCAGAAGATCAAGACCATCCTGGCTAACATGGTAAAACCCCGTCTCTACTAAAAAAAAAAAAAAAAAAAAAAAATTAGCCAGGCGTGGTGGCGGGCACCTATAGTTCTAGCTACTCCGGAGGCTGAGGCAGGAGAATGGCGTGAACCCGGGAGGCGGAGCTTGCAGTGAGTGGAGATTGCCCCACTGCCCTGCAGCCTGGGCAACAGAGCAAGACACCATCTCAAAAAAACAAACAAACAAACAAAAAACCCAAAAAACAAAACTGGTGTGTGTGTGTGTGTATGTGTGTCATAAGTCAGAGCCCGCAAAATTAGAGTCTACGGACTTTTGTTAGTCCACAGAAAGGTTTTACTTGAACATAAATTTAAGCCAGTGTTTAAACCATGTGAAAATACAGACTCTGGATGAATAATAATTTTAATAGAAAACATTAAAAGCGTAGTTGGACAAGACGATCTTCTGGTTTGAAACAGTCAGAGATGTTGAGTCACCCTTTGCTGAATGTTGAGGGTTACTATCTACCATTTTAAAATAAAAGATGTTCTGCCAGTTACCACTAAAGTGGTACTTTCCCATGGTAGAGCTGGAGAGGAGGTTGGTTAGTAGGAATAAATGGTAAAGTTGTTTGCAACTTTCTAAGGCAACACCTTTCAAATTTTAGAGTATATAAGAACCACCTGTGAACTTGTGAAAATGCAGATTCTCTGCTATACCCTCAAAGGTTATGATTGAGAGATTTGGGATGGGGACCTGAGTATTTGCATTGTGAAAAAGATTCCCAAGTGAGGCTGATGTTGATGTAAAGACCAGAGTCTCACACTTACTGGAAGTAGAATTTCAACCATTCAATTGACATCATATACAAAAACTAGCTCAAAATGTAATCAAAGTCCTAAGTGTTCAGAGTTACAACAAAACTATAGAATCTGAGAAGCAATAAAAATAACTATAAAACCTTAAAAGAAAATCTTCATGATCCTGAATTATGCAATTTTTAAAAATATCTGCCACAAAACACAAGCATCAATGTCAACAAAAACAAATGACCAGGCATCATCAAAATTGAAAACTTTCTTTTTCCCTTAAGATAGAGTTTTGCTCTTGTTGGCCAGGCTGGGGTGCAATGGCACACTCTCAGCTCACTGCAACCTCTGCCTCTCAGGTTCAAGCGATTCTCCTGCCTCAGCCTCCCGAGTAGCTGGGACTACAGGAAACCACCACCAAGCCTGGCTAATTTTGTGTTTTTATTAGTGACGGGGTTTCACCATGTAGGTCAGGTTGGTCTTGAACTTCTGACTCCAGGTGAGCTATTGGCCTTGGCCTCCCAAAATGCTGAGATTACAGGCGTGAGCCACCATGCCTGGCTGAAACCTTTTTTAATTTTGCTTCAAATGACACCAGTAAGAAGGTAAAAAGAATTCAACGTAGTAGAAGTTTTGTGTAAATAATGTAAGTGATGAGGGACTTACACCAAGAATAAAGAACTCTTACGAGAATATAATAAAAAGATAAATAGCTCAATTTTAAAATGGCAAAGAATTTGATAGACAGTCATCCAAAGCCGGGTTGTACAGAGGCAGCCGCAGCAACACACACAGCCGTCTGTTGAGTCGCTGGCGGGATAGAAGACCGAAAGGCCTGCTTCAGAGGGAGGATGAACACTTTAGAGGAAGAGAACTTCTTACTGTCTTTCTCCTCCATCTCTGGTGAACAATTTTATGCTGTAGCTGGATACTATATTATGCTGGATAACGTGTTGCAGTTATTACAGAGAAATTTCTTGGACAAATACTGTCAGGAACTTGAAGACACATTAAAGAATAAATTCACCTACATGCCTACTTTTAGTGAATATATTTCTTTGGTAGAAAAGTATATTAAAGACCAGCTGCTGGGGCAGATGCTTGGATTTAACACGGCAGCCTTTACGACATTACAGCACCATAAAGAGGAAGTGGTTGGTGACATATTTGACATACTGTTCACATTTACAGGTTTGATAGCATTTAAAGAACGATTTCTGGACTACAAAGAAGAAAACCAAGGCTGAGACTGGACTTAAGCAGTGGTTTAGTGGTGACTTCATTGTGTAAATCATCTTCTATGTTAGCTTCCCAGAACGATCTGAAGCACTAGGTCTTATCTCCAGCCAATGAATGAGATCATTCCGGATGTCACCAACCCAAAAGGCCAATAGTCTCAGCTAATAACAACGTAAGAATATATTTTGGAAAGACTTACTGTGTTCTGCAACTATTCCCTCATATTATGTATTGATGGGTCAAAACCAAAATGACCTCACCCTCCTGGACATATTTCTCCTGAAACACCTTCTATGTATTCATTCACCTTGGTACGCCTCCTGAAGTGTTTAGTAACCCTAATACTCCTCTCCTCCCCAAGTAAAAACCTCTCTCAGATGCTTCTGAGTCAGACCCCTGTGAAGAAAGCCCATGTCAAGCATTTCACCTGGAGGGCCCCTGGCCCAGCATACATGTTGGGGTGTTAACAGCATGGACTAACCCACTATCAGGAGCCCTCTTTGTCCCAGTAGCTTTGCATGAATCTTTTTGCATGCTCACAGCTATTTTGTACATGGTTCAGAATTTCAGCCCTTCAGTCTCAATGGGTTTTTTTTTAATATATTTATCTAGCGTGTTACTCAAGCCAGCTGCCTGTCTTGATATTTCGGAATCTTCTATGATGACAGCTTGTCTTGGCTTTAGGAATCAGCTGATGAAAGACATGACCTTTTCCTAAAAACTACATGTGAAAGTCAACTACTAGTCTTAACATTTGCAGTCATAGTGTCACTATGTCTTCTTCTGGTCCTGATGTCGTAACACTGTTTCAAGAAGTCTCTCTTAAGCATTATTTAAATATATAGATAGATAGATGAATACTCAAGCTTACCTAGTGGCTATCATCTTGGAATGTTCATGATTATTCAAGGATCAAAGTATTATATGCTGTGTGCTTTTTAGTCTTTAGTGCTATGAAGACAAAAATGCTTCCTACATTGTCCTTTGTTCCTATTTTAGTGGGCACCAATGAATGTATGCTGTGTGTTGGAGACAGACTAAAAGGTATCCTGTTCTTATAGCATGTTAAATGTGTCTGTGCATATTTGCAGAAAATCCTTTCTGTATAAACCAGTTTGTTAGGTTCGCTGTTGGGGTAGGTACAGACTCTTGTCATTTCTTCTTCCTATAAAAATCTCTCCTACCACGACAGTGTTCCACTGATTGAGCTCAATATGAGCAGAAGGTAGTAAATAGCTTTACTGGTCATCTGTCTGCTTTGGTTTACTACAATGTTTGGTAGAATATTACTTACAAGAAAACACATACGTCACATATCTAGAAAAAAAAAGTAGTAACTTAATTCCCAATTCTTTGAGTTTCTAAAACTAAAAACAAGGGTCTGTACTGACTTTTCACGTCAAAGAGCTACAAGCTATGTGTTTTTGTGTACTGATGTGTTGATTAAATACTTTTGCACCATGAAGGACAAAAAAGATAAGCAACTGACCAATAAGCACATGAAAAGATTCTCAACTTTATTAGCCACCAAGGAAATTAAAATGAAAACCATAATGAGATACCACTTTACACACAGTAGGATGGTTATAATCAAAACAAAGGACAAATAGCAACTGTTGGTAAGGAGATGAAACCACCATAATTGTTGGTGAGAATGTAAAATGGTGCAGTTCCTTTGAAAAACAGTCTGGCAGTTTCTCAAAATGTTAAACATTGATGCAGTAATTTCACTTACAGGTGTAGGTGAAAGCATATGTACACACACACACACAAATCTTATGCATGAATGTTCACAGCAGCATTATTTATAATAGCTAAACAAATGGGAATAATCCAAATGCCCATCAACTGATGAGTGTATAAATAAAATGTGTTATATCCATAAAATGGAATAGTATTTGGCAATAAAAAGGAATAAAGTACTGATGCATGCTTCAACACAAATTAACTTTGAAAACATGCTAATTAAAAGGATTAGGTTATGAAGAAACTACATATTTTATAATTTCATTCTATGGAATGTCCAGAAAAAACAAATTACAAAGACAGTAAGTAGATTAGTGGGGTGGAGATACGAGGATTTTGGCGGGGTAATGGCTAGGGGATATGTGATTTCTTTCTAGAGTAATAAAAATATTCTAAAATCAGTTCTGTTCATGGACACACAACTCTCAGAATATACTAGAAACCATTAAAGCATACATTTAAATGGGTGAATTGTATGCTATGGGAATTATATCTCAATAAAGGTTCTTTTGTAAAGACACTCAAAAACATTTATTGAGCAACTACTGCATATTGATCACTTGGTCATTTCCCTCTTTGTGACTTTCAGAGTTTCCGATTAAATAGCAATTCTTCTGGAAATTTTTTCTAACCACCTTTGCCATCAACCAGATTTGATGCTTTGACTAAGTACTTTCAACACATCCTATACTTCCCCTTCAAAGCATGTCTCAGACTTTAATGTGATTGATTATTCCATGTTCGGTCACCTTTCTCAGATTCCAAGTTTTAGTAACCATGAATGTCTTGTCTTCTATTATCCCCATAACTTACTACAGTACTTGGTAGAAGTGACACTTAATAAATTATTCTTGAATTAATTAATGAAGGACACATGTTCTTATGGGATTATAAAGCTCCTTCTTTCTAATTTCATAACACTCCTGTAGCATGAAGTGAAGAGAAAGTCAAGGACTTCCTCTGCTATCCACAAGCATGACCAAGGGGGAAGACAAAGTGACTTTCATTGCTAGAAAAGACTACGGTGAATATTTTTAAAAGGAGCATCAGATTGCAATAAGAAGACATTAAAATCCAGATTATATTTTTTAAGCTGTGCAACCCTGGGCAAGTTCCTTTACCCAAGAACTTCTGCATATCAGTGAAATGCTGAAAATTATACCCACTTCTACTTTCCTCCTCTGGGTGGTTTGGAAGAACAAATAAGATAACCTGAATGTTAACCCCTTGTAAAAGTGTGAAACTGTACAATTATAAGTTGCTAATGGTGTGGCATATTAGTAAAGAAGTAAAGCTATAATAATTAAGGAAAAACCTGTGTTTACATCAGAGCCCTCTAGCAGATATTCTAAAGTGCCTACACAGCAGCCAGCCTTTCTTCCTTGCCAACAATCCAATTTTGTTCGAGCAGTCATGTGCCTAGCTCTGAGGAATGAATTATGGCTAGTCTAAGC
The DNA here is from genome assembly GCF_047675955.1 of Chlorocebus sabaeus. Classification (NCBI taxonomy): domain Eukaryota; kingdom Metazoa; phylum Chordata; class Mammalia; order Primates; family Cercopithecidae; genus Chlorocebus; species Chlorocebus sabaeus. Next base: position 19,630,300 of record NC_132926.1, on the reverse strand, counting down.
AAATCATTAAAATGATATTTCCTTTACCTGCAATTGGTCTTAGAATGAACAGGTGGTTCAGTTCTTGCCATTAAAAATTACCCTAAATTCATTGTATGCGGCCGGGCGCAGTGGCTCACGCCTGTAATCCCAGCACTTTGGGAGGCCGAGACGGGCGGATCACGAGGTCAGGAAATCGAGACCAGCCTGGCTAACACGGTGAAACTCCGTCTCTACCAAAAAAAATACAAAAAACTAGCCGGGCGAGGTGGCAGGCGCCTGTAGTCCCAGCTACTCGGGAGGCTGAGGCAGGAGAATGGCGTAAACCCAGGAGGCGGAGCTTACAGTGAGCTGAGATCCAGCCACTGCACTCTAGCCTGGGCGACAGAGCGAGACTCCATCTCAAAAAAAAAAAAAAAAAAAAAAAAAATTCATTGTATGCGCCAGAGAAAGATTTTCTTCCTTGAAAAGAGGCACACTAAGAAAACCTTTTTATATTCACCATTTTGCTTCCTGTGTAAGATACTTACCTATAAAGACCTGAGACAGAACAATGCTGCCACCATCCTCTAGCCATGAAGGAAGGGACAAGAGAACCAGAGATGCTGCACCAACAACTGCTACTGAGTTACCCTTGGACCCGTGTACTCCCAGACGTCTTGTCATCAAAGGTGAATAACTGCCTTTAATTTTGAAGCCGCTGTTGATAGGTTTTTGTAATAGTGGTTGTTGAAAGCATTGTAACTCATACTCAGCTCTTTGGGAAATGCAATGGCATGGTGAACTGGGGAAGACCAGGAATCTGTCAAAATACCTTTTTTTTTTTTTTTTTTTTTTTTTTGAGACTGAGTCTGCTCTGTCACCCAGGCTGGAGTGCAGTGGCGCGATCTCGGCTCACTGCAAGCTCCGCCTCCCGGGTTCACGCCATTCTCCTGCCTCAGCCTCCCGTGTAGCTGGGACTACAGGCGCCTGCCACCACGCCCGGATAATTTTTGTATTTTTAGTAGAGATGGGGTTTCACAGTGTTTGCCAGGGTGGTCTCGATCTCCTGACCTCGTGATCCGCCCATCTCGGCCTCCCAAAGTGCTGGGATTACAGGCGTGAGCCACCGCGCCTGGCCAAAATGCCTTTTTATGCTGTGTAAAGCAGCAGCAGTTTAATGTCCCCTTGTGTTTTGCCACTTTAGAGCAGTAACTATAGGCAATTAAATTTCTGAAAATTGGAAAACTTGCTCCTTCATTTAGGCAGATTAATTGAAATGATAAAAGGTATTTTAAAATGTTCATGTCTAAGTACTTGTCACACTCCTTTGATCAAAGGAGAGAAGAAAAAGCACAGGAGAAAAGGGTGGGTTTTGCAAACCTGCGGGATTTGCTGATCTCCATTGTATTAATAGATTCCTATAGGTTCATGACACTGCTTTCCACAAGGTACAATATATAGTTGAAGGCTAATTATGCAATTGTCTGTGTGGCTTTTGTAGCCTTGCTCTCCCAGCCAACATCTGTTTCTTTTATTAGAGTAACCATGTTAATGCAGCCGTGAGGTGCAGAAATACAGAAGCAGGGACAATACACATCCATAATAATTTCTGACAATTCTTTCATTATTTTATCAAATAAAGTTGGTTGTTTCTACTGGGTTGAGTTTCTTTTGGAGGTAATTTTATTGAAAATAAACAAGGGCTAACTCTCCACCCAGACAATGAGTGGCTTACTTAATGGAGGGTTAACGCTTGTGTATTTTCTTAATACTCAATCTTAATACTTCTTAATACTGCCTGAAAAGAACAACTATTGACACATCTTTTTCAATGAATTTTTTTCTTCTCTGCAGAGATAAACCCAAGGCAGTCTCAGCTTTGGCAAATATGGATAATGCTGAATGATTCTAAGGTACACTAACGAGAGACATTTTTTTTTTTTTTCTAAAAAGGCTAACTCCAAGCTTATTGTTAGAATAACCATTTGCTGTATTCGTATTTGTGTCCCCAGTGCTGGGAAAAGTGCCTGGCATCCAGCAGTGGTGGTAATTTTTTGTGGAATGAATGAGGGAATGAACAAATCGGTAATTCTCCAAATTTTACCACTATAATTCTCTTTTATTTCCTTTTCTAGATCATTGTATTAGTCCATTCTTACATTGCTATACAGAAATACCTGAGAATGGGTAATTAATAAAGAAAAGGGGTTTAACTGGCTCATGGTTCTGCAGGCTGTACAGGAAGCACGATGCTGGGATCTGCTCAGATTCTGGAGAGGCCTCAGGAAATCTGCAATCATGGTGGAAGGCAAAAGGGAGAGCAGGCACATCCATGGTCAGAGCAGGAGCATAAGAGTGAGGAGGGAGGTGCTACACACTTAATGACTAGATCTTGAGAGAGCTCACTCACTACCACGAGGACACCACCAAGAGGAACTGTGCTAAACCATTCATGAGAAATCTTCCCTCATGATCCCATCTCCTCCCCGCAGGCCCAATTTCCAATGATGGAGACTGCATTTTAATATGAGATTTGGGCATGGACACACATCCAAACCATATTAATCATGGACCCTGTGCTTTTGTAAAAGATCTCTCAAACCATATGTATTAAGAATTTTTGAACCATGAAGACACATGTGACTGCATAATTACCACAGATCAGCAAGAGCTAGAGTGAAGAATTGTTGGATTTCAGTTTAATTCGGTATGCAGATATAAACTGAGAGTAGGTAACATGTGGTCTCCATTAGGCATTTGAAACATTGAAAATAACTCACAGATCCCCTGCTTATCGAAGAGAGCATGTGAAGAGAATCTAGATTCAGGGTCACTGGTGGGCCATGTGGGCTGTCCTGGAGAATATACCTTGACCAAAAAAAAAAGACCTTTTTGCATTTGGTAAGCTCATCCTCTTTATCCAAGCCCACATCTCCAAGTAAGACCACCAGGAAGTAATAGAAGGGGCTGTCATGATAGCCAGAACAGCTTAGTCAGCTCTGAGATGGAAAATATTCTGAGATTATCTATGCATCTCACCCTCCTCTGTGAGAGTAAAGAAAATGACCTAAACCACCTCACATGCGACCTCCCAGATCAACCATATTGCCATTTTACTTGACATTGTCCTTCATACAAACATTGTTCATTCCCTCTTTCTAATTTCCTAGGTCATGATAACCTTAAGAATATGCTTCTAAACTCTCTTCTGCTCACTAAAATGTCATTCTTTCTTATATCAATGTATACAATCAATTCATTATGACATAATCTTTGCCTTCCCTAAATTCCTGAATGACGTGCCATCTTCCCCACATTATTTGACCATGCATGGTCTGTCCTAGATTATTTCACTATGCACAGCCTATCCCATATTATGGCAGAATATATAGCCCACACTGTATTAACTTCATCATGATCACTATTATTTTTAACAATAGATACCCATTATTCTTTACATATTATGTGCTAGGTGCTATATTAGGTGCTTCATAAATATATATTAGGGTTACATCTCAGGGTATATCCTGATAACAGTCTTTCTCCTCCCCTAGCCTAGGCCAAAGTAGAAACAAAGACTCAAAGAAGATTTTGGCCTAAGTATACATCCTTGATCAAAAAGTGACTGTGTCTCCCCTTGAGTCTTAGACAAAGTAATTATCACTAGGCTCCCTTTGATTTTTTTTTCTCAATCATGGACCCTGTGCATTTATAAAAACAGGGTTTGAGAAAGGGCCAGGAGTAGACAAAGGGGAAAAGAGTGGAGGGTTCTAATTAACTGTAGAATAAAGAAGTTTTCATTATTGAGGACCATGGAGAGGCGAGTGGAAAGGGACACTCTTCTAATTGTTCTAGGGAATGGTTGACCCTTCATTTAATGAAAACCCACTATCTCAACAATCTTGGTCACTTGTAAGTCCCTGAACTAAGGGTGTCCACATTTGTAATTGTTATGTAGTTCTTCCTGCGTGCTCTGAATTAAGAGACCTTGATCCATATTCTATTTAGAAAGATTTCATAAAAACCTATTTTCAGGTTTATATATCTCATAAGTTTACCTCAATTGTAAACCCCTAAAGAACTAGAATAGTATAAATTCAATTATAAACCTCTAAAGAACTAGAATAGTATTAAATTCATCCTCAGGATACAATAATTATCCTACTAGTTAACCAGAGAAATTTAGAAATGATTTTATTATTTTACTTCTCTCTCTAAGATATAAAGTACTAGTTAAGAAAGTTTTTCAGGTTTATCTACTGTATAATTTGTGATATCATTGATCACGAAGGAATTGATTATTTTTGCCACCTAATTAGTGAAACAAACCTCCACTTAGCACCTCGTGCTGAAAACATGTCAGCACTTCATTACACAGATATTGGAAACTGCAATCTGGTTTCCATGGTGACAACAAGCTCCCATAGGGAGTTTAGTGTTTAGCTGACATACCCTGATCAGACAGAATATGATTAAAGGAAGGAACCTAACTTAAAGCACTTTTGTGTTCAAAACACTGCAAAATTATGTCTTTGAAACAGCCAATTTCAAATAAAATCATTGCACAAGTCTCCATAGAAATAAGTAAGTTTCTTGTTTTTTGGTATCTCATTATCCTATGACCTGCATTTTCTACTTTGAAGATAAAAATTATGATCACAGAAACACTCAGAACATAATCCCCATTGTTTCAATATTTTATCGATTCCAATAATGCATAAATGATGTTAGAAGTCACACACTTAAGCCAAGGCAACGAAGACAAAAGATGTATGGCCTTAATACAAAAAGTAAATCAGAAACAAAGACTGCTTTATGCTAATATGATTCTGTGACAGCAATTGACAGAGAAGCATGTTAAAAAGACAAGTCATTAAAAGTTATAGCTTTGTTTGGTTAAATGCCATGTTTTTTTCCTGTCCAGTCTGTATGCGCTACTGCCACATTCATTTGCGATGCTTGATTTGTACAGTTTGACCTATATATAATCGACCTCTTAGGCCAATACTAAAATGTAGAAAATATTCCAGCCAGCAAACAATTATTGAGCTTTACTCATTCCAAAATAAATACACCACTTTATGATTTATTATACTTTAATCCCCCTTTTTAAAATGTAGTTGATTTCAAAATAGTCAATGTCTTATTTGCATAAACCAACTCAACACCTAAACAAGGCACAACACTGTTTAGGCTGAGATAACCAGCTTCTCTCAAGACTAAGGTGCCATTCGTGACAGAGCAGGCAGGAACCAAAAGACTGAGAGAAGTGTAGTGTGAGATATGGCTTGTGATTGACAGGTGGACCCAAGGGCAGGTAATGCCAACAAATTGTGACAGCCGATGGATCCCCAAATTGTCAGAGCCCAGAAAGGCTCTTTGCGGCACACCAGATATGAGATTTAGTTGCAGCAAATCACAGATCTCAACCTTGGAAGAAGAAAGATATTGGACTGGAAACCAAGGTATTAGAAACACCAAGGTATTAGAAAACATGCAACCTAGTTTGAGAAGCTTAAATGTTTAAGAACATTTAAATTCTGCTGACATAAACTCCACAGGAGCCCACAAGTCATTATTGTGGTCCTATATGACCCAGAACCGTTAGTTCTGCCACTGGATATACAAACTTGAGAACAGAAATGAGAATTACTTTGAGAATCTAACCATGTAATACTGTAGATTGCATTGGTGAACACTGACTCAAAAGAGCCCGAAAATAACTATAAAAGCATGTTCACAGAAAATCATTATACAGAAATCATTTTGCCAGTCTGAATAATGAGTCAGCAAAATTATGAACACAAGGAAAACCTAGCCACTTGACTTTAGGCAGCAATAGGACCAGGTGCGGTGGCTCACGCCTGTAATCCCAGCACTGTGGAAGGCCCAGGCGGGTGGATTGCTTGAGCCCAGGAGCTCGAGACCAGCCTGGGCAACACAGTGAAACCCCGTCTCTACTAAAAATACAAAAAATTAGCCGGGCTTGGTGGGATGCACATGTAGTCCCAGATACTTGGGAGGCTGAGGTGGGAAGATCACTTGAGTGCAGGAAGTAGAGGTTGCAGTGGGTCATGATGCCGTGATCACACCACTGCAGCCTGGACAACAGAGTGGTGAGACCTTGTCTAAAACAAAACAAAACCAAACAAAAAAGTCAATAGCAAAGTCTTTAGCATAAATTGTCTTTCTGGCCTCAGCTTTCCAGAAAGCACAAAATATAAATATGGATTTTATATAATAAAAATCTAAAAGCAACCTTTTGATAATCCAGATCCAATCTACTCAAGGCAAAATCATATATATTAACTGTCTATGTTTCTATAGAATTCTTAATTATTTTAGGTTAGCAGTAGCCAAATATATTTGGCAGAGGGTATGTCTTCAGAGTTACAAAGCTCTGTTTGTTTAACATTTGAGTGTCAAATTTGTGGCTTCACTTTCAGCTGTCTTTATGAAAGCAAAAATGTCTCCTAAGCACTATGCTGAGCTCTCAACTCCATGATTGGAGCTTTTTTGCACATAGGCTCACAGCTGTGGAGTATTTTTTTAAGTTGTGTGAATGATTTATGAATAAGTGTCTCAGCTTTAAATGTTATTGGCTGGGTACAGTGGCTCCCGCCTGTAATTCTAGCACTTTGCGGGGCCAAGGCGGGAGGATCACTGGAACTCAGGAGTTCAAGACCAGCCTGGACAACATGGCAAAACCTCATCTCTACTAAAAATTTAAAAAAAAAAAAAAATTGGCCAGGCGTGTTGATGGCACCTGTAGTCCCAGTTACCCGGGAGGCTGAAGCAGGAGAATCACTTGAACATGGAGGTGGAGGTTGCAGTAAGCCAGATCATGCCACTGCAGTGCTGCCTGGATAACAGAGTGAGACTCCATCTCAAAAATAAAAATAAATAAATGTTACTGTTAGACATGTACTGAGTCAATTCCTACTTGTCACTGAGGAAGATAGCTGTGTACCTTTTGATTTATGCAAGTATACTTAAATATCAGTCTATAAAAAAATAAGAAAAGATAATTTTTTGTTTCTTAATTAAGCCATTTATTTTAAGATAATTTTAGATTAACCTTTAGTTTTAACAAATAATGTAGGTAGCTCTTATGCAGCCTTTAACCAGTTTTTCTCAATGGTAACATTCTATAATACTGTAGTACAATATCCCAACTAGGGTATTGACATTGATAGCAGCAAGTTGCAGAACATTCCCATCACCAAGAGGATCCCTTGGTGTTGCCTCTTTATAAACAAAACCACATGATACACAGACTTATCATCAGGCTGTTGTATGCATTAATAGTTTGTTCCTTTTTATAACATGATATGGACGTATCATGGTTTATTTAACCATTCATTCACTGAAGGACACCTGGGATGTTTCCAATTTTTGATGATTACAAATCAACCTTATATAAACATTCGTTTACAAGCTATTGTGTAAACATCAGTTTTCATTTCTCTGGGACGAATGCCTAGAAATGTAATTAATAAATCATATGCTAGTTGCATGTGTAGTTATTTAAGAAACTGATTAGGCCGGGCGCGGTGGCTCAAGCCTGTAATCCCAGCACTTTGGGAGGCCGAGACGGGCGGATCACGAGGTCAGGAGATCGAGACTATCCTGGCTAACACGGTGAAACCCCGTCTCTATTAAGAAATACAAAAAAAACTAGCCGGGCGAGGTGGCGGGCGCCTGTAGTCCCAGCTACTCCGGAGGCTGAGGCCGGAGAATGGCGTGAACCCGGGAGGCGGAGCTTGCAGTGAGCTGAGATCCGGCCACTGCACTCCAGCCTGGGCGACAGAGCGAGACTCCGTCTCAAAAAAAAAAAAGAGAGACTGACAAACCATTTTGCAAAATGGATGATCCCTTTAATATTTCCACAAGTGATGTATCAATGATCCAGTTGCTTGACATCCTCACCAGCATTTAGTGTTGTTATGTTTAGGTATACCATTAGGTATTCACATTAGGGTTTAATTTGTGTTTCCCTAACAGCAAATGACATTGATGATGTTTCTTGAGTGCTTATTTGCCATCTGTACATTCTCTTTTGCCTTTTGCTCATTTTTCTAATCGGAACATTTTGTTTTGTTTTTTTCATTGCTGACCTTTGAGGGATCTTTATATACTGTAGTTCTAGTTCTTTGTCGGGGGTAGGGTTAGCAAATGTTTTTTTTCCCCAGGCTGTAACTTGTCTTTTCCTCTTCTTAGTAGAACTTTTCACAGAGCAAAGCTTTTAATTTTGAAGTCTACTTTGTCAGTTTTTCATTGTATGTATTATGCTTTCAATGTCAGATCTAAGAATACTTTGCTTTTCTCTAGATCCTGAATATTTTCTTTTATGATTTTTTTCTAAATGTTATATAGTTTTGTTTTACACTGAAACTCATGATCAATTTTAACTTAATATTTGTATAATGTGTAAGACTTAAGTTGAAGTTCATTGTTTTGTGTTTATGATATCCTGCACCATTTGTTAAAAAATTTTGTTCCTGCACAATTTGTTAAAAAATTATCTTTCCTCAATGAAATCAATTTGCTCCTTTGTCAGCAATCAGTTGGACATATTTGTGTGGGTCTGTTTCTGGGTTTCTGTTGTGTTCCATTGGTCTCTGTCTCTGTCAGTACCACAGATTTGGATTACTATAGACATATGAATAAGTTTTGAAATCAGGTAAACTGGTTTCTCCCACTTTATTCTTTATGTATTTTTAGGCCATTCCAGTTCGTCTTTTTATTTTAGGATGACATTGTCTGTGTTTTTTTCTGGGATTTTGATAGGATTTGTGTTAAATCTGTATGTTAGTTTAGGAAAAATTGGCATCATGATGTTGAGTCTTCTCATTGGTGAATATGCTATAGATTTCTCCACGTATTTAATTCTTCTTTGAATTTTTTCATCAGCATTTTGTAGTTTTCAGCATACAAGTCCCGTACATGTTCTGTTAGGTTTACATCAAACTATTTTGATTTTTTAATGATTGTAAGTAGCATTGTATTTTTACCTTTGATGTCCCATGTTCATTGCTAATATGTACAAATAAGACAAATTTTTGGAAGTTTCTGTTGTATCTTAATACCGTGATAAACTCAATTGTCAGCTTTAGGAGTTTTCTTTTAGATACTTTGGATATTTTGTGTAGAAAACCATGCCGTCTGAAAATGGGGACAATTTTATATATTTGTTTCCATCTGTATGTATTTTATTTCTTTATTTGCCTATTGCACTGGTTAGAAGTTCCAGAATTATATGTTGAACAACAGTGATGAAAAAAATTATCCTCCTTTTGTTCTTAATCTTAGGGGAAAAGCATCTAGTCTTTTAATATTAAGTAAAATTTTGGCTGTGGTTTTTTGTAAATTTTTAAGAAATGAAAAATTTTGTCAAATACTTCTATCAGGTAATTTTTCTTCTATAGCTTATTAATATAGTATACTAATGGATAGATTTTTCAATAGTAAACCAACTTTGCGTTTAAGAAATAAACCCAGGTTGGTAATAGTATTTATTCTTTTTATGTATTGTTCAATTATATTTGCCTATACACACACATGCACACAGAGACACACACACACACACACAGCATTTTCTTATATTGTCTTTGCCTGCCGTTGGTATCAACGTAACACTAGCTTTATAATATGAATTGAAAAATATCCCTTCTTATATTTTCTGGAAGAGTTTATATAGAATTTAATGTTAATTCTCTTTTAAGTGTTTTGTAGAATTTTCTAGAGATACCATGTGGCCATTGGAGTTAATTTTTTGGAAGATTTTTATTTATAAATTTAATTTCCTTAATAGTTACAGGGCTCCTCAAACTACCATTTTATACTGGGTAATGTATATCAGTTTGTATATTTTGAGAACTTTGTCCATTTATTCTAAGCTGTCAAATTTATTTTTGTAGAATTGTTTGTAATATACACATGATTTTTTTTTTTTTTTTTTTTTTTCCTTTTTTGAGACGGAGTCTGGCTCTGTCGCCCAGGCTGGAGTGCAGTGGCCGGATCTCAGCTCACTGCAAGCTCCGCCTCCCGGGTTCCCGCCATTCTCCTGCCTCAGCCTCCCGAGTAGCTGGGACTACAGGCGCCCGCCACCTCGCCCGGCTAGTTCTTTGTATTTTTAGTAGAGATGGGGTTTTACGTGTTAGCCAGGATGGTCTCGATCTCCTGACCTCGTGATCCGCCCGCCTCGGCCTCCCAAAGTGCTGGGATAACAGGCCTGAGCCACCGCGCCCGGCCTACACATGATATTTTTGATGTCTCAAGGTCTGTAGTGATATTTTCTGTTTCATTCCTGATTTTAGTAAAATGAATTCTTTCTTTCTCTCTCTCTTTTTCATTGTCGTTCTTGCTAGAGGTTTGCCAATTGTGGTTTCTGAGAGTAAGCTCTCTGTTTCAAAAATACATTCTATCATTCTGTTTTCCTATTTTCAGTTTCATTTATTTCTGCTCTTATCCTTATTATTTTCTTCCTTCTGCTTTGGGTTTACTTGGCTCTTCTCTTTTATTGATATGGAAGCTTGGGTTACTGATTTATCATATTCCTTCATCTCAAATGTATGTATTTTATGTTATAAATTATCCTCTCAGCACTACTTTAGCCACATTTCACCATTCTAATACATAGTATTTTCCTGTTCATTAGTTCAATATTGTTTTTTATTTTTTTCTTGAGACTCTCTCTTTAACCCATAGAATTGTTTAGACCTGTTTGGTTTAGTTGTCAAGTGTTATAGACTTTCCTGATATTTTTCTAGTATTCGTTTCCAGTTTGATTCCTTGGTCACAGAATGCAATATGTATTATTTCAATTTTTAAATATTTTTTCAGATTATTTTTAAGACCCTAGATATATTCTACATGGGCACATGTTCCATGTACACTAAAAAAAATGTATATTCTGATATTTTGGGTGAAATATTTTATAACTTTATTACATAATGCTTATAAAAAGTTTTTATGGTATTTCTATTGGCTGATTTTCTATTATTTATATAAATTGCTGAGTAAAGGGTGTTAAAGTTCAACTATAATTGTGGATTTATGTACTTATTTTAGTTCAGTTCTCACTCTCTCTTCCTTTTGGTTTTTATTTCACATATTTTGTTACTCTGTTGTTTGGTATTGTATAGTGTCATATTTACTATTCCTATGTCTTTGTGGAAGATTGATACAGATATCATTATATAATGTCTACCTCTGGAATACTACTTTGTTCTGAAGCCTACTTTATCTGATATTAATATCTGACATTAATATGCTTTCTTTCGATTCAACTTTTCCCCTTTAATTTCAACCTGACTATATCTTTATATTTGAGGTGAGTTTCTTATACAGAAAATCCTTGGATTATTTTTTTGTTAGTGGATATGGAGGTGATTTTTTTATCTACCCTGCCAATCTCTGTATTTTAACTAATGTATTTAGACCACTTACATTAATGTCATTGTTAACATACTAGAACTTAAATAGGCCATTTCACTTTTTGATACTTTTCTCTGTCTCTTCTCTTTCTTGCCTTTATGTAGAATACTTGAACATTTTTTTGAATTCAATTTTTGATTTATCTAATCTGCTACTATCCTGATTTTATATATTCATATATATTATATATACCATACCTCCCTTTCAGTCTCTTTAAACTCCTCCATTAGTAATATAAGTTTCTCAAATATTTTCACTATGTACATTTATAATCAAATTAGATAATTTTTGCTTTAACCATCAAAGGTTTAGAAAACTCAAGAGATATATGTTTTTGTATTTTTGCTACTGATTATTTCTTTTTTCCTTATATTTCAAGATTTCATCTATTACCATTTGTATTTTGTTTAGAGAACTTCTTTCAGTCGTTTCTTTAGGGTAAGTCTGCAGAAACAAAATTCTCTTTGTTTTTCCTCATTTGAGAATATCTTGATTTCCTTTTCATTCCTAAAGGATATTTTCACTGAGTTTCAGATTTGGGGTTGAGAATTCTTTCCTTCCAGCATTTCAAAATGTTGTGCTACTTGTGACTGGCCTCCATGGTTCCTAATTGGAAATTCACTGTATCTGAATTTTTGTTCATCTATAGGTAAGGTATCATTTTTTATTTTTTTTTCTCTCTCTCCTTGCTTTCAAGATTTTTCTTTGTATGTATTAATAGTTGTAGAAGTTTTATTATGGTGTATCTTCGTGTGAATTTCTTTGGGTTTATCCTGTTCAGAATTTGGTCAGATTCTTGAATTTGTAAAATTATGGTTTGTCATATTTGGGAAGTTGAAGCCATCATTTCCTCAAGTACTTTTTGATCCCTCCTCTGTTTATTCTCTCCTCCTGGAATGCCAATGACATAAATGTCAGATCTTTAATTACAGTCCATTGGGTTCCACAGACTTTCTTCATTTTTTAACTGCATTATTTCCTTGTTGTTCAGATTGGGTAATTTTCATTGTTCTGTCTTTCTGTTCACTGATTCTTTCCTCTTTCCCCTCCATTCTGCTCTGAGCTCATGCACTCAGTCGTTTATTTTGGTTATTGTATTTCTTCAGTTCTGAAATCTCTATTGCTTTCTTATAAATCTAATTTTTGGTAAGACTTTGATATGGCTAAGCTTTGTGTCCTCACCCAGATCTCATCCAGAATTATAATCCCCACAGTCCCTACTTGTCAAGGGAGACATCAGGTGGAGTAACTGGATCATGGGGCGGTTTCCCCGATGCTGTTATGGTGATAGTGAGTGAGTTACCACAACATCTGATGGTGTTGTAGTGTTTGGTAGTTCCTCCTTCATTCACGCTGTTTTCTGTCACCTTGTGAAGACGGTGCCTTGCTTCCCCTTTGCCTTTGCCATGATTTTAAGTTTCCTGAGTTCTGCCCAGCCATACTGAACTGTGAGTCAATTAATTCTCTTTTATAAATAAATTACTCAATCTCAGGTAGTTCTTTACAGCAGTATGAAAAAGGACTAATACAGACTTGCTATTTATTTTTCTGATATTTTCTTTTCTTATTTGTTTCAAGTATGTTCATACTTTCTTCTTGTAACATTTTTATTATGGCTGCTTTAAAATATTTTTCAGATGGTTGTAACATCCATGTCATCTTGACATTGACATATATTGATTTTTTTTCAGTATGCAATCTTCCTGGCTTTTGCTATGACAAGTAATTTTTTACTGAAGTCTGGATATATTGGGTATTATGTTGAATTTTATTTAAACCTTTTGTTTTTGCTGGCTTTCTCTGGCACTGCTTCAGCAGAGGAAGGGAGATATATTGCTTCATTATTGCCAGGCAGTGGTAGAAGTCCAGGTTCCTCACTTGCTCTTTATTGACACTTCAGGGGGTGGCTCCTTTTTATGGCTGGGTATTTGGAAATTCTGTCTTTCTACTGGGCCTCCACTGATGCCTCCTTAGCTGGGAGGGGTAAAAGTGCCTGGGTATTGCTTCCCATGTGGCCTCACTGAGACCACAGTGCAGGGGCAGTCTTTGTTAATGTTCAGTTGCTAGCGAATGTTCTGACTCTCAACTAGGCCACCTCTGACAGTACCTCAGTGGGTCGAGGTGTCACCTCTTCACTGATGGGTGGAGATAGAAGTTCAGGTTCCCCAAGTGATTATCAGCCACATCACAGCAGAGGAAGCTCGTTATGGTTTTCTTGAAAGGAAAGTCCCAGGTGCCTATTTGACCTTCTCTGACATTGCCACAGTGCTGGTGTGAGGGAACCTCATGAGACTAGGCTCACCACTTGGCTTTTTGCTGTGGGTGGAAGTGGAAATACAGTTTTTCTGTGATGTGTTTGGCTAGAATAGTGCAGTTATCTAAATGTTTTTGCCTTGCTAGGTCACACTCTTCCTGGTCCTTTGATAAGAGAGATTGCTTTTGTTCAAGCTTTCTTTGTCTGCATCAATTGGTTTTTCTAGGTTGCCAGCTTCTTCAGCTCCATGTCTGAGATATGCAAGGCAAAAAAGAAAAAAAAAAAAAGAGAGAAACAAAAAAAACCTAGGGAATTCGCCACCATTTCATGCCTTGAGTACCAAGGTCTTTAGCTGGTCTACCTATTTATTTTCATTTCAGTCTTCTTATGTTTTAGATATAATGTCCAGGATTTTTGGTTGAATAGGGAAAAGTACATTTACTCCATATTCTAAGAAGCAGAAGTGGATTAGCATAAGCCATTTTGTATGGAAATCTAACTGTTCTGAGTTCCTTTCTTTGCTTTATTGCAAACATTTTCTCTTACCTTCTGTGGGTGTTTGAAGATAAAGCCTTCCTTTTAAAATAAAATTGTTCACAGTCGCTAGTAATTTGGGGTATGTGTTTAACACTCTAATGAAAAGTAAGAAAATAATAAGATGATTTGGAGTGGACGATAAATAGAGAGTAAAACCAAGAGGATTCTATGGAAAAGGAATAAATTACTAGGAGTATCGGGTGAGTTTGATTTCTAAGAAATAGAAGAAGATAAGAAAGTACTGTTAACTCCCCCACCCTTGCTACGCCCCCCCACAGAAACAAACAAACAAAAAACAACCAGTGAGATTTGCCATAGAATGAGCAATATTACCAGCAGAAACTTTCATTGACTTCCCAATTCATGGGAAGATTATATATCCCCCTCTCATTGAGCCCAGGAGTGACCGCATGACTGCATTATTATTTCATTAATGAAATGTTGGAAGAAGTAAAATGTGTATACTCTGATCAGAAGTATAGGAGCCATCTCATGGTTCACCTGTCTGGTTTTTGCTGTCTGTAGGAAATGTTCCAGCTAAATACTACTTTGTCAACCTGAATTATGGAACAAAGACAACACAGAACAAAGCCAGGTCAGATCTACAATGCAAATAAATTTTAAGTGAAAAATGAATATTTGTTATTTTACTCCACTCAAATTTTGGGGACATTTTTCCCTTTACCATAACTCAACTTATCTTTTTTGTATTAATTTCTGATTAATGTAGGGCTGTGCACCTGTTCACTTACATGTCAAGTCTGAGTATCTCAGAAACACTATTATTGCAGTTTTTCTCTCGTTCCCTCTCAATTTCCCTTTCTTTACTGTCTCAGTCCCATCTGCATGAAAACATACTAAAATAATAACTATGCAACTAAAAGGAATCCTTCCTGTATGCCAGCTATTGTCCTGTATCCCTGTTCCTCTTTACAACAAAGCCCCTCCAAAAAGCTATTTCTAATTTCAGTGTTCATTTCTTCTTACATTATCTCTTATTCTTATCAGAGTATTTTTCATATCATTTCTCAAAATACCAAATTCAACAGTCAACGATCAATCCTTATCTTACTTGGTTTATCAATAACAATTGTCATTTCATATCTCCTTCCTTCTTAAAGCACTTCACTTGGTCTTTGATTATCTTCCTACTCCTTCACTCTTTTATCCTCTAATCCCTTCTCTTCTAATCATTGAAGTGTCCAAGGTCCGACTTTGGACCCATTCTAGTTTTGCCCTTTTAAAGCAATGTATGTATTAGTATATTATAAGTACTGCCAACTCTACATTTCCACATCCAGGTTAGACACCATCCATAACATCCAGACTCATATATTCTGCCAAATCAGTATCTCCATTTGACTGTCTTATAGACATCTCAACCTAATCAGGTCATAAATAGAACTCTTGAGTAGTTCCCTCAAACTAGTGTTTCCTACAATCTTTGTTACCTTCATAGATGGCACCTCCATTCCTTCAGTTGCCCGAGCCAAAATTCTAGAGTCATTCTTGACTTTTAATTTACTCTCATCTCATGACAATATGTCAACAAACACAAGCTTTCAAAACCCAGAGTCTCATTACCGTCTAACAACCTTCATTTCTACCACCCTAATTCAAGCTATCATCATCTCTTACCTATTCTACCTGTGTCAGTGCTTGCACCCTTATAGACTATTCTCTTCACTTCAGTACAGATTGTTTTAAATACAATGATAATACAAAATCAGATTATAAGACTTATTTCCTTATTTCATAGAATGACATCCAAAGTCTTTATCATGACACAGTATTCCTTGCATGATCTGGTCTCCCGTTTGCTTTTTGATTTCACATTCATTCCACTCCATCCAGTCTGACCTCCTCCCTAGACACAATCCTACCTTGCATTGTATTGGCCATTTCTTCTTCGTGGAATGCTACTGCATAAGATATAAGCATGGCTTGAATTGTTTTTCCCTTGTGCTCTGCACACAAATATCAAAGCTTTGAGGAAGCCTCCCCTGACTACCTTGTATAAAATAGCCCTAACTCATTATTCTTTATGCTTTACTTTTTAAAAATTACTTATTAACACATCACCTAATGGATATATATTTGGGGAGTGATTATTCTTCCTACAATATAATGTCAATTCCTTGAAGATGAAGACCTTTTATGTTTTGTTTTGTTTTATTGCTGTATCCCTGATACCTAACACAAACAGCTGAAGTATTCAAAATATATTTGTTGATTAAATGAATCAATTAATGTCTTTTATCAAATTCTTTTTCTCTTTAACAATCGACACCATGATGCTAGAAGCTGTTGTTTGTATTATGTTTCTATATTATTTCCATAACTTCTCAGTGACTTCTATAGTTAAATCACGTTAAATATTCCCATTTGATCTAATGCCTTTTTGTATTATGTTTCTATATTATTTTCATAACTTCTCAGTGACTTCTGTAGTTAAAGTACATTAAATAGTCCCATTTGATCTAATGCCTTTTGCCTTGAATTCAATTTTTTCTTATATAACTATAATCATTGTTGTCTTTATGTGTTTTTATTTCTATAATAATTTCCACATTCTTATACAGGTAGAGGATCCTAAGTCAGAAATTCAAAGAAGCCCGAAACCTGAAATTATTTTGAGCACTGACATGATGCTCAAAGGAAATGCTCATTATAGCATTTTTAATCTTAAATTTTGGGATTTTTGAATATTCAACCTGTAAGTGTAATACAAACATTCCAAAATCAAAAAGAATTCAAAATCCAAAATACTTCTGATCCCAAACATTTAGGATAAGGGATGCTCAATCTATATTTTAAATTGTTACATGTTTCTTATATCTTCTAAATTGATTTTTTGTTTATTTGTTTGTTTTTGTATGCATTTAAGGGGTACAAGTGAAGTTTTGTTACATGGATATATTGCATAACGATAAAGTCTGGATTTTAGTGTAACCATTGCCCACTAAATGAATTGTGTGATCACTTCAGAAGAAACTTTTCATGGGAAAATACACTTTAAACATTAGAATCATCATTATTTGGAGTAAATTATTCATCTTATTTTGGGTGCATCATATTTCCAAGTGGTATATATTTTTCTTTTTTGAAATTTGCAAAGCTGGATATATTTTATGTTACTTCCTTTTCTCTCTTTTATTTGTTTGGATGTATACATATATACACACCTATATACATGTATGTGTATATATATTTATATACACACACAAATCTAATAATTATGTAGCTATTATATTTACTTACATTGTATTATTGACAATAATATCTATACTGTATCCGTTGAATAGGTTAAGATGTTACCATATATTTTATCTTTCCTTTTTTCATTTCCTAGATTTTGTTGAAATAGTTTTTGTTCCAGATTGTCAAATATGCATTATTAACATTTATTTGGAATTAACTATGAGTTTACATAATTATGCTCAACACAATATTTCATGCACTAAACTTTAGTCTTTTTTCAAATTTACTTATTTCTTGATGAAGTATATTAAGCAAAAACCAGATTTAGGTTTGGGCATCAACGTTTTAATTCCTGATTAAGTCTAAAAATTAATTTATTCTGTCCTTATTTGTGAAGCTTCACTGAAATTGGATTTTAACTGTAATGTCCTTCTCCTTCAGCACATTTAGACATCACTTTAATCATTTGTTTCATTCTGTGATGCAGATTAGAAACAATATATGTCTATCAATTTATTACAGAACAAATTTTTGTTCATTGTAGATATATATGAATGAGCTTTTAGTTTGATTCCTATTAGAAGCTGAAATGTATTTCCTACATCTAAGCAAAATGTCTTGTCTGCTTTGCAGTGAATAAAGAACTAAAGTTTCAAGAGTCACCTGGGGGAGTGTTGAGGGAAGGGAAACAAAGCTCCTGAAGTTTTCCTTTAAAGAGAAGAAGCATGCCTTTCCAGTGTTGGAAGCTCCTTACCTGTCCTTAAATGTATGTGGGGCAGAGCCTGATACTTCCTCTGTCTCAAAGCTCACTAAGACAGTGTCCCCCTGTAGATCTCCAACTTTATCTGGAGAAATGGGCTCAGTCGTTAACCTGTGGGCAAACACTAAGCCAGCCTACCAGAAGCTGGGGCACAAAGGCATTGATCAATCATCCTACGCAACAGCTCACAGCCCATTCGCTGTCCCAGACCGTGATGCCTTTAATAATCATGTCATTCTAGGGTTTTTCTGGGAAAGGTCACTTTGGGGAAAGTATTTCTTTCTTCTGTATAGGCCACTGGTTCTTTCTAGAAATTCCTTAATGGGGGGCAGGGGGGAGTCCTCTTATTACCCTTTTAGTTAAAACTCATATTGTTATTTTAGTGGTCACAAATTAATGTTTTAAGTATGTTATATACTAAAATAATAGTTTGTATTTATATGTGGGCATTTCCCTGTGTTTTATCTATATTTTAAGAAATGGGTTGGGAGGATTATCATAATTTGTCTCATTTAAAATGAGAACTAGGCCAGGTGTGGTGGCACGTACCTGTAGTCTCAACTACTCTGGAGGGTGAGGGAGGAGGACAGCTTGAGTCCAGGAGTTCTGGCTTGTAGAGCACTATGCTGCTTGGTGGCTGCACTAAGGCACTGAGTTCAGCATTAATATGATAACCTCTCTGGAGCAGGAGACCCCCACATTGCCTAAGGAGAGGTGAACTGGCCCAGGTCAGAAACAGAGCAGGTCAAAACTCCCATGCTTTGTTCTCGCTTATAAGTGGGAGCTGAGGCTGGGCGCGGTGGCTCATGCCTGTAATCCCAGCACTTTGGAAGGCCGAGGAGGGCAGATCACGAGGTCAGGAGATCAAGACCATCCTGACTAACACGGTGAAACCCCGTCTCTACTAAAAATACAAAAAATTAGCCGGGCGTGGTAGTGGGCGCCGGTAGTCCCAGCTACTCGGGAGGCTGAGGCAGGAGAATGGTGTGAACGGGGGAGGCGGAGCTTGCAGTGAGCCGAGATAGCACCACTGCACTCCAGCCCGGGCGACAGAGTGAGACTCCACCTCAAAAAATAAAATAAAATAAAATAAGTGGGAGCTGAACAATGAGAACACACGGATGCAGGGAGGGGAACAGAACACATGGGGCCTGCCATGGAAGGGGCAGTCGGGGAGAACATTAGGGAAAACAGCTAATGCATGCTGGGCTTAATACTTGGGTGATGAGTTGATAGGAGCAGCAAACCACCATGGTACACGTTTACCTATGTAACAAATCCGCACATCCTGCACATGTACCCTGGAATTTAAAAAAATACAATACAGTACAATAACAAGCAAATAAAACATACAACACATACAATTTAATAAATCTTGCAACTTAAAAAAAAAAAAACTTCCATGCTGATTAGTAGTAGGATCACACCTGTGAACAGCCACTGCACTCCATTCGGGCAATACAGTAAGACTGTGTCTCTAAATAAAATAAAATAAGAAACTGGCTTCTAGTTAGATTTTTGTAGAGAATGTTTTGTTTTTACAGATGGAGTACTGATTTAAGCAGAACCTGTGTTAATATTTTTGATTAAAAAATTTTTTCCTGCCATTTAAATGTGATTTATGAAATGGAGAAAGATAACCTTTAGTCCCCTGTTAGAGATATTCAATTAGAAATGTGTAAACTCTAATAAAACCATGTGTTCTTCAGTCTCTTATTCTCAGCCTCTTCCACACCACTGGTAGCATAACAAAGGCTAGAGCTTGTGTTATATGTAATATGCATTCATTCAGAACCCTACCACATGGGACTTGGCAAGAATCCACATTGTATAACATAAATGACCTTAATTGTATGCATAAAATAGGGCAATCTAAAATCTTCACATTCCTGTCTATATATTCCTTTTCTTGTGGGGCTGTCACTGAATCTATGCAAAGATCACGAGCAAATGCATTCTGAAATACATAGCTGGGAACAAAAGGAATGATAGAAAATGTATTAAATAAGCATCAAGTATTTCGTTTTGAAAAAAGAATATTAAATCCTAAGAGGAGAATAGAGGACAGATATTCAGGAATTTTTCTACACGTTACTAAAATTTGTATTGATTCATGTTGAGCATCTGGCTGAGGCCCCAGGTCAGTACTATTTTAACTTATGAATAGTCTTCAATCAAAAAAGTAATATAAACTTTCTTATAGCTCTCAATAGCAAGAATAAGAAAAAGTGTGACATAAATGCATTATTCTTAAGCCTATGAGAGTTCATGGAAGTCATTTATAGCTCTCATTCTCAACCATTATGTGTGTTAAAAACGAATATGTCACAGCTTAAAGGATATTGAATGTCCAGTGTTCAAGAGTTTCAATTTATTTTCTATTAATCTAAATACCTTTTTGGTTTAGGAAACCAAAGTACATTTGTTTGTTTGCATGTTTGTTTAATTTATAACGATATACCTTCCCTACTTTTAGAAAGGGTTTGAATCAGCTTACTCAACAAGAACACTCCATACATACAATAAAGCTCTTTAGGATGTAAATAGAAATAATAAACTAAAAAAAAGAAAACATGAAAGAAGCAAAAAATCCAGCTAATAGATTTTCTATACATAGTTGATTTTAATTTATATTAGGATTCAGATGCTTTATTTTTGAGACAACACAAAAGAAAGAATGAGAGAGAGAAGAATGTAAATTATTATTTCAGTTAATATTTTTGCATCAAAGAAAAAGTGAAAAGCAATGGCAAATAGAAAAATAAAAAACATTTATTAAGTGCCTACTTTTTGATAGAAATTGTGTTAAGACACACAAACATATATATTGCCAAAAAGACCTCATGTCATCTTGAAAATTCCTTGAGCTATAAATACTATTTTCATTTTACAGTTAAGAAAACTGAGCTTCCAAAAGATGAATAGTTTTTCAAAATTTCCATTACAGGAAGGTGATATGCCAAGGATTGAACTTTGGTCTTGTTACACAAAAATAGCTTTCATAGACCATAATGAAGAGCTTTAAAAATAAATATAATTTCAGAATATCCACATGCATGCACATACATTTATCCAATATATACACACACAGCATATAGAATATCAAAGAGCTTCTCTCTATGTTCAAAAACTGGGAAAGAAATGATACATCACTTCAGTCTGTAGGTAATCTCTCATCTTAGCTATCAAAGGACAAGTTAGGGGAAGTTAGGATGTGGTAAAGCAAGGATCTTCTTTCCTTTCCTTACAGGAAGATATTTCTGACTCAGCAAAAAATATCAAGTTGAATCATCATCTCAAGACTACAAAGTGGGTTTTACACAAATGTATCACAATCCATTTTCTGTGAGTTATTATGGTCATGCTGAGGTGTTTCTCTGATCACAGCTGGGGATGAAGGAGAGGCCCAGAGAGTTGAATTTCTTCTGGTTTCTCCCTCATCCTCTTTGAAAATAGCAGTTCTGTTTAAAACTATTTTATATATTGGCACTCGCATTAGCTAGCTATTGCTCTGTAACAAATTATTCCTAAGCTTAACCACTTAAAATTTATTATTTTCTTACACAGTTTTGAGAGTCAGCAATCTGGGAGCAGCTTAAATGTGTTGTTATGATTCAGGGTCACGCATGAGGTTGCAATTAAGATGCTGGCCAATGCTGCAGTCATCTGGCTCTAGGATGACAAATTAACATGGCTGTTACCTAAAGGCCTCAGTTCCTTACCACGTGGGCTTCTTCATATGGCTGGTCCTCATGACATGGCAGTTAGCCTTTTCCAGAGTGAGTGACTCAAGAGAAGGAGCAGTGTCCTTCTTGACCTAGTTGCTCCCTGCCATTTCTGCCATATTCTATCTATTAGAGATGAGTCACTAAGTCTAGCCCACACTCAAAGCAAGAAGAATTAGGCTCCACCTGCTGGAGTAAAGAGCACTGAAAAGCTTGTAGACATATCTTAAAACCACAAAATAATTCCACATAAGATGCCATTTTTTAAGTGTTTTGCTGCTTTAAAAATAAAAGGTTAGAAAATATTTCTCTAAATTAACTTCATTAAGGTATATAACAATTCAATTGCATTCCCATTTAGTCATTAGAAAGCTTGTTCTTAAGAAACTTTGCCCGGGGAACATAGAAAATTGTGAAATCAGCAATCAGCAGTATGAGAGATGGTCTAAAATTGTATGAAATATTACGTAAATGTTAAGTAATATTTAAATGCTTTTGAGAATCTCTTCATCTCCTATATAGACTGCATTATTGTTTTACGTACTTAATTTGTAATGACATATATAGGAAGCTCTAAAGAAGTGTGAACTGTCAGTGAAATATAACCTGGGCTTTTGGCCATGAAACAATCATACTGAGCAGACAAGAGATGATTGTCGATGCTAACATATTTTCTGAGATCAGTGATACAGATGATTTCTAGTTTTATTCTT
Source organism: Chlorocebus sabaeus (assembly GCF_047675955.1). Lineage (NCBI taxonomy): Eukaryota > Metazoa > Chordata > Mammalia > Primates > Cercopithecidae > Chlorocebus > Chlorocebus sabaeus. The sequence continues at coordinate 19,607,710 of NC_132926.1, read as the reverse complement.
TCCAGTGGTACTAAGTTTAGACATCTATCTTATAGTTCAACTTGAGCATTAAGAGTCAGAAATTGAAATTGAAAGTATACAGCTATAAAGTTCAGGAATTAACTGAATGGGCATTGTTGAAATCCAAATTAGTAACCTGAAAGATTAAGAGATTAAAACCACTGAAGAATTCCACATAAGATGCCATTTAAAAAAAAAGATTAAGATTTGCCATAAGATAATGCAAAAATAATAATAACAAAGAGGGGAAATAATAAGAAAACATTAGAGAGTTGGAGGATAAATCCAAGAGTACTAACCACAAATAATAGGTAATCCAGAAAGAAAAAGCAACAGATGAACATAGAAAAACCGTGATTAAATAAATTTTTAAAATTTTTCTGAGAAAAAAATTTAGGAAAGAACTGTAACCAGAAATACAAATGTTAGGATGGAGACATCATTATAAGAGAAGAAACTGAATAAGGGCAAGCAATTAACTTTGCAGGGCACACAGTTCAGTTTAAATGGATAATGATACAGTGGCTGCAAATACATAATTTGAGCACTCAGTAAGGTTTGTTGGCATAGAAAATACATACTGTGGGTGAAAACATCATGATAGTCTGATGCTAAAAGTACTAAGGTATCTCAGAAAAAAATAAACATGAATAGGTCATTAAAACGGATAGGATGTAGAGGTAGACTATTCTCAATATCTCTTTTTGGACAATAAGGAAACAGAAAAAGAGTTTATTATGAGAAGAAATTACTTAGAAATTACTTTCATATAACAGATAAATGTATTTCACTACAACAAAGGTACGAGGCCATTAGAGCAATGGAATATACAATAAACCTCCAAAACAGCAGCTTGTCCCCACCAGTAAAAATGAAATGGCAAAAGGTAAACAATAATGTAATATAAACAGTACACATACAGGAACCAGAAGAAAGAAAATCTATTATATCCATTGTTATGCTAAATATGAACAATTACTGCATTCACACTTTTGTATAGAAAAGATATTATGAAAGAAAACAAAGACAAATCATTCTTGTAGCCACACTTGTAAAGGGTCATTATTTACAAAGGACATTGGATGGGAAAACGTGGAGAGAGCCAGGAAGAAAGCGAGGAAGGAGAATGCTTGGGAAGGAGAGAGAAATCCTATAGAACTTCACTGGAAACTTCCTACTATGCTTATTTGAATTATTCACCCAGACCAGGTACAGTGGCTCCTGGCTATAATTCCAGCACTCTGGGAGGCCAAGGCAGGAGGATCACTTAAGCCCAAGAGTTTGAGGCTGCTGTAAGCCGTGATCACACCACTATACTCCAGCCTGAGTGACAGAGGAGACTCTGTCTCAAAAGCAAAAACTAAAACAAAAGCAGTAAGAATTATTCATCCAGCTACAAATTAAAAGGAAAAACTTATTTTTTTAAAAAAAAAAATTTGTATAAGTTCCAGGATACACGCGTAAGATGTGCAGGTTTGTTACATAGATAAACATGTGCCATCGTGTTTTACTGCACCTACCAACCCATCACCTAGGTATTAAGCTGCACATGCATTAGCTATTTATCCTGATGCTCTCCCTCCCCTTCCCCATCCCCGCATAGGCCCCACTGTGTGTTTTTCACCTCCATGTGTCCATGTGTTCTCATTGTTCAGCTCCCACTTACAAGTGAGAACATGTGGTGTTTGGTATTCTGTTCCTGCGTTAGTTTGCTGAGGATAATGGCTTCTAGCTCCATCCATGTCCCTGCAAAGAACATTATCTCATTCCTTTTTGTGGCTGCATAGTATTCCATGGTGTATATGTACCACATTTCTTTTATCCAGTCTATCATTGATGGGCACTTGGGTTGATTCAATGTTTTTGCTACTGTGAATAGTGTTGCAATGAACATACGCATGTGTGTATCATTATAATAGAGTGATTTATATTCCTTTATATACCCAGTAATGGCATTGCAGGGTCAATGGTATTTCTGGTTCTAGATATTTAAAGAATTGTCACACCGTCTTCCACAATGGTTGAACTAATTTACATTCTCACCAACAGTGTAAAAGAGTTTCTATTTCTCCACAGCCTCGCCAGCATCTGTTGTTTCTTGACTTTTTAATAATTGCCATTCCGACTGGAGTGAGATGGTATCTCATTGTGGTTTTGATTTTCATTTCTCTAATGATCAGTTGTGTTGAGCTTTTTTTCATATGTTTGTTGGCCGCATAAATGTCTTCTTTTGAGAAGTGTCTGTTCATGTCCTTTGCCCACTTTTTAATGGGGTTGTTTTGTGTGTGTGTGTGTGTAAATTCATTTAAGTTCCTTATAGATTCTGGATATTAGACCTTTGTCAGATGGATAGATTGCAAACTTTTTCTCCCATTCTGTAGGCTGTCTATTCACTCTGATGATAGTTTCTTTTGTTGTGAAGATGCTCTTTAGTTTAATTAGATCCCATTTGCCAATTTTTGCTTTTGTTGCAATTGAAAGCTTTGCCTGTGCCTGTGTCATGTGTGGTATTGCCTAGATTTTCTTCTAGGGTTTTTATAGTTTGGGGTTTTATATCTAAGTCTTTAATCCATCTTGAGTTAATTTTTGTACAACGTGTAAGAAAGGGGTCTAGTTTCAATGGAAACACTTATTTTAAAAGTTATAACCAGGTTTTTTTTAAAGGTCAGAAGATGGATGGTGGTGACTGCACAACAACATGAATATCCTTAATGCCATGGAGCTGTACCTTTAAAAATAGTTAATATAATAAATTGTGTTATTTATATCTTACCACAAGAAAAAAGTTAACATCAGGATATTTGTGGTTTTAGTGTTCTAATAACTCTTAATGACATAGGAAAATATTAAGGGAACAAAAATTTAAAACAAAAGAAAGAGAAAAGAAAACCATAGCCACATTGTAGCAGTCCATCATTTAAGTTCAAATGCTAAACACAGAAAGTTTTCATTTGCTATTTTGAATGCCTACCATGCTCTTTTTTACTTAAAATGCAGCCTTTGAAACTAGAAAAGTAGTCCTGGCTCTCAGCTCAGAGCAATATTGAGAAAATGTTTAATGAAAGGATCAAGGATATGAATGCTTTTGTTCTAGATTCTTCTGCTTTTGGGTAGACACATATCATGTCATCTTCCCAATTCTCTCTATTCCTCTAGTAGAAAGCCAAGAATGCTGCCACAGTCAATTCAAGATAAACCCTCTGTATTAGTTTGTTCTCACACTGCTATAAAGAAATATATGAGAGTGGGTAATCTATAAAGAAAAGATGTTTAATTGACTCATGGTTCTGCAGGCTGTACAGGAAGCATGGCAGCATCTGCTTCTGGGGAGGCCTCAGGAAACACAATCATGGCAGAAGGCAAAGGGGATGCAGGCTGGTCTTCCATGGCTGGAGCAGGAGGAAGTTTGGGGCAGTGGGGAGGTGCCTCACATTTGTAAACAACCAGATCTCATGAGAACTCGCTCACTATACAGCACCAAGAGGGGATGGTGCTAAACCATTCATGAGACACCTATCCATATGATGCAGTCACCTCCCACCAGGTCCCACCTCCAACACTGGAGGGTACAACTCCACATGAGATTTGGGCAGGGACAGAGATCCAAACCATATCACCCTCTATCTTCATGCAGCCCATACTCAGTGCATTAGTACCAGAGACTGGTGGCTTAAACAACAGAAATTTTATTTTCCCCACAATCCTGAAGGCTAGAAGTCTGAGATCAACGTGTCAGGAGAGTTGGTTTCCTCCAAGGCGTGTCTTCTTGTTTTGTAGATAGCCATATTCTCCCTGTAGCTTCTCATGGTCTCTGCTCTGTGTGGTGTCTGTTTACTAATCTCCTCTTAGAAAAACGCAAGTCATATTGGATTAGCGACCACCTTTATGACCTAATTTTAATTTAATCACCTCTCTACAGATCCTTTCTCCAAATTCAGAGACAATGGGAAATTAAGAGTTCGATGATTCAAATTTATGGGAACACAATTTAGCATAGAATCCCCAGCTTATTATATAGCTGCTTGCTGAGGATAGGAGGGACAGCATTTCACTCACCCAGACTTACCAATGAGCAGGCTGCCGGGAGGCATTTTGGGGTTCATCTTCCACTTGCAAAATCAATAAAAGAGACTGCTTAGAATAACCAGGGCCAGGATATATAGAATATTGCTTCACCAGCAAAACCACAGCCTCTGATTATTATATTATGACATTAACCTAGATGTTTTCTGCCAGGCCCTTGGCAAATATGGACCTCTGACAGAAATAAGAAAATACTTCGAAAAACCTGAAAGTTAGGATCTGAGTCATCTTTTTTTGCTGATAGGTATGGCATTTCTCTCAAATCAAATGAGTAATTTTTTGTTTAAATTGCAAATGATTAAGTTTATGTAACTTTTAAGGATTTCAAAATAATTATGTTCTAGGGGGAGGGGGTGTAGAAAAGATAATATAATCAGCTCCAGAAATATAGAATCAGTGTCTTTGAACAGAATTGTCTCTGTTTCTTCATCCATCAAATATTGTTTTAGTATCTATCATATTAGAAGCAGTCTACTAGTTGCTACAAACAACAATTACTGGAGGAGACCATCTTTGTCTTCTTGGAGCTTACAGCCTGATGGGGAGAGATACTGTGGGCTATATACCCTCTTCAGATCACACATATCATACAAAATGATGGAATATTAAAGCTAGAATGAAAAACGTAAAATATTCTCAAACCTACTACTAATTTGAATCTTTCAAAGTTCTATAAAAGTATTGTTATTTGAGAAACACTCAATTAAAAATTGTTGCTAAATAAACAGTTTTCCAAAGAAGGTATACAAATGGCCAATAAGACCTCATTAGCCAGCAGAGAAATGCAAATCAAAAGTACATTGAGTTACTACTTTATATGCATTAGGCTGGCTATAATGAAACGGACAGGTAATAATAACTGTTCTTGAGGAGAAAATGGATCTATCACACACTGCTTGTAGAATTGTAAAATGCTACAGCCACTTTGGAAAACAATCTAGACACACCACAAAATACTAAACATATTCACCATTTACCCAGAAATTCCACTCTAAGTATATAGCCCAAGGAAATAAAAAAATGTTCACACAAAACTTGTTAACACACATTCATAGCAGCATTATTCATAATAGCCAAAAAGTGAGAACAACTCAAGCATCAATCAAGTGATGAATTGATGAGTAAATGTGGTATATCCACACAATGAAATATATTTAACAATAAAAAGGAATGAAGTTCTAATTCATGCTGCAACATGGACAAACATTGAAACATTATGCTAAATGAAAGAAGTCTCAGGAGATCGAGACCATCCTGGTTAACACGTGAAACCCAGTCTCTACTAAAAGTACCAAAAAAATTAGCTGGGTGTGGTGGCGGGCGCCTGTAGTCCCAGCTACTCAGGAGGCTCAAGCAGGAGAATGGCGTGAACCCAGGAGGTGGAGCTTTCAGTGAGCCGAGATCGGCCACTGCACTCCAGCCTGGGCGACAGAGTGAGACTCTGTCTCAAAAAAAAAAAAAAAAAAAAAAGAAAGAGAGAAAGAAAGAAATCAGTCACAAAAGACAAAAGACAACCTATTGCATGATTCCATTTGTATGAAATGTCCAGAAAAGGCGAATGTATAGATATAGAAAGATTAGTGGTTCCCTAGGGTTTCTGAGAAGTTGGAGGGAAATGGTACCTCACTGCTAATTGGAATAAGGCTTCTTGGTGGCTCATTAGTCAAGGGGTATGCTTCTTGTTTGTTGGGGGTGTAGGAATAAGGCTTCTTTCTGGAGTGGTGAAATTGTTCTAAAATTGTGACAATGATTGCACAATTTTGGAATGTATGAAAAACTGTATACTTTAAACAGATGAATTGTGTGCTATGTGAGTCCATCTCAATAAAGCTGTTACTTCTAAAATGCCAACTGCTTCCATTTTAAATTTCTTGTCAATATCATGTTAAGTAAAATGAAAAAACAGGCAGGAAAATAGAATGGACATTACTGATATAAAGTAATCACCAAGATAACCCAGATTATGTATTTATTCTTTACAATTTCCATCAAAATCATGGCTCAACCTTAGCAAAGTCAGGAAGGAATCACATTTTTCTAGCTCTCAGAACAATGTTCTTTCTAGTACACCACCATAACACTTAATAATTTCTCCTGATTTATAGCATTCATCAAATAGTACAGTGAATATCACTCCGTGGAATCCTGCAGTGCACTACACAAACAGCACTACACAGTGACCCTGATTGGATCACCACTCCAAAATGTAAAAGAGGTCTACTATTAAGTATTTAAACTCTCAAAGGTTGTATACACCCTGATTTGCTTACTGGGACTAACCATATATCTTAACATTCTATTATCTTTCCCCAGGACCATAAAATCAGCATGAAGAAAAGCAAAGCACTTACTGACAGCATTTACTGCAAGTTACCTCTCTGAAAAGAAACCAGTGAAATCAGGGACTGCTCACTAGGTGAATAAATGTGTCTTGGTGATTTTCTCCAGGTTAGCAACCCCATGCAACCTTCAAAAACAAACCTAAATCATTTTAGTTTTAGAGGAATGCAAGAAGTCAACATATGATAAAATTTGGTAATTTAATTTGTTTCTCTTAATTTAATTTTCACACGCCAAAGGTGCAGACTAAAAGTGTGTTAAAATGCAGGGAACAACTTTATAGAATTATCCTTGCTCCCTGTAAGAGGTTATGAAGATGACATTGGGGAGCATTTTCCTGAACCACTAAATTTTAATGCATGGCTGATTTGGGCATTTTGAGACGAATTGAGTAAAGGGATGATCTGATTTCCTTGAGATTTACTGTGAGCATAGATCAAAAATACACCTCCTTGGTGTTTCCCTAAGGTCCTTCTGTTGTCTATTTAGAAGGCAGTGCACTGTATAAGTAAAATGCTGAATCATGTCCGGTCTATGGAGATGTTGAACACAATTTTTTTTTTAAATACTGATTCTTCTTCAACTGGTCCAGTGAATTAGTAAGGAAATTTATTTAAATAGTAGAATAAGAACATTGATATGTTTAATAACTTAAAAATCATGAAGAAACACAACTCATTCCCCAATAATAGTTATTAAAAAGTTAATGTTACCTTTAGTTTTTATTAGAAAGGTAATGCCTATGCCTTAAAGAAAAGGTTCAATATAAAGAACATTTTTACTATCCCAAGAGCCACTAGCATAAAACAACGTTAATGTGTCAGTGTATTTCCTCCCATTTCTCTTTCTCAAGTATGATCAGTTTTGTTTTTCAAAGCATCAATCATCTATTGAAACCAAGCTGTTTATCTTTACAGTTTGGGTCCAATGTACAGTATTTAAATCTGAATGTCATGTTCTTTACACACACACACACACACACACACACACACACACACACACGCTTCACCCATCATTCTCTTATCCAAAGGACAAGTACTATTTGCTCTCGTTTTCTTAGCCAGAATATGTACCCATCCCTTTGAGGATAAAGAAGGTGAAAGATTCCAGAATTTAGAGCTGATTAGTCTGGTCCAAACAGTTCCCAAAATATGAGGTTGAAATGAAACCTGAAAAAAGGCAATTGCCCCTGTGAATGCTGAAACATACCAGCATCCTGTACGGTTCCAATGCTAATGCTTGGGCCTGAACCTTCTTTAGAAGAAGTTAATGACTTTCCAGGAAGGTCACAGAATTTCTTTAAGCTGGGAGATGGACAGTCTTTCCATCAGTGATGCAGGATCTAAGGATGTTTTACACCATCACTGGCCTTGGATTCCAATATTATAACTGTTTGGATTGTGTCACAAAAGCCATTTTGCTGAAGCACAAGCCTTGCTTGCATAGAGTATATCCCTGTGTCACCCATAAGACAACAATACCATTTCCTTTGATCTGTAGTTTTAGAGCAGGGAAGAGCTCATTCAATCATGCTGTGCCTTTCTACTTTTATTGACATTTCATTTCTTAGGTCATGTTGCTTTGACCTGATCCCAGGGCCTCACTCAGGGCTACCTCAGTCCAACTGTCATAGGAGAAAAGAGTCAGGTCTTGATCCTATCTCTCTGAAAAAGTTCCCAGGTACCTTATGTAAACGAGCTCATTAATTCGAAGACAAACTTCCAGTTGCAAAAATCGTTGCTGTCCTTAAGGCGACAAAATTTTTCCTCACCAAATCTAGTTACTATAAAGACAAGGCAACATCATTTGGCAATTAAGAGCATGGGTTCTGAAGCCTCAATGTCTTGGTTGAAATATCACCCTTGTCATTTATTTTCATTATGACCTTGGTCAAATACTACAAAAGTTCTGTTCCTAGGATTCCTTATGTGCATAACAGGAACGATATCACTGCTTCCTTTACAGAGTTGTTATGAGAATTCAATGAGGTTAAAAATGTAGCACACTTAGGAAAGTGTCATATAGTAAACACTGAATACATGCTGGCTATCAGTATCTTGATTTTTTTACTTACGATTATCAATATTTTGTTATTTTTAATGGCTACCTATTTTGTATTGAATGGGTGTAAGGTTATTCAACAATTCTCTTATAATTGGACATTTAGTTTCTTTTCAGTTTTTACTATTAGAAACTATCATTTATTTTGATATAAATATCTTTGTGCATGATTTTTTCATGTTGAATTTTTTTTTTAGTTGCAGTCCCTCCAAATGGAAATTAATAAATCAAGGAATAAATAGTATAAAGCTCCTGATATATTTTGCCAAAATATCTCACAGGGCCACTCTGATTATTTTCACCAATTTTGGCACCAATTTAATCTCAGAATTCAGAAGGTAAAATATGAAGAAGAAAAATGTACTTAGAAAAGTGTCATATCACACTGAGTAAACACAAAGAAACACAAATATTTTTTATCAACATAGTTTATAATAGCAAAACTGAAGAGAAACTAAGAGTCTCCCAAAATAATTTCTTAAAGATTTCGAACACTACCATTAGACATTACTGTGGCTATTATTCCCCATCTTTTGTTCTGAGAGCAATAATCTTATGACAAATTTACATGTAGATGTTCCTTGCTTTTGACTTTTCAGGGACTTGAATTTCAACTCAGTAAAAACACAAAGTGGTCACTGACCTGTAATACAAAGTGTCAGTTGATGTATCTGTCAGTTAATATTGCTTAACCATTCACTGTGCCAAAAGCCCTACAATGAAATCAGGAGAAATGAAGGAGTGACTTAGAATAAAATACCTGGAGATAAATCAGAAATACATACACTAAGAGTAGCAGATGAAGAAAACTTGGAAAAACAAACTCCTTCCCTGCTGTCAAATGTCATTATACAAGAGCAGTACACCATAGTAGTTAATCTAAGCTCTGGGATTAGACTCATTAGTGTGAATGTGAAGTCCATCACACACAAAAAATTTTACTTTGAGCTAATCTTACAGTTAAATTTAGATAAAATCACGTGGTAGGTTGAACGTAAATCCCCATATGGAGATTACTGTGCATAGTATAGGTATGGCTGAATTTAGCTTGTCCCCTAACATTCAGTTCCCTACCCCTCATAGAGATTTGGATGGGTATGTGGCCACGCAGCTTTACCACATTCCCCAGCAAACCTTGCACTTGTGCTTGGCCATGTGATAAAGGTTTGACCACTGGGATGTGAAAAAAAATTAAATGTACGATGTCTAAATAGTGCCTTTAAAAAAAAGTGGCTGTGTGATAAAGTTTTGGCAATCGGGATGTGGAAAAAAAAAAATTAAATGTACAATGTCTGGATGTTGCCTTGAAAAGGAGTGGGTGTGGACTCCATAGGCCTCTGCCTCTTCCTACAGGCTGATACTTGGTGAGAAGTGGTTTACCCCAGGCAGAGGGGCCCACTGGAATCTTGGGGGAACTGCTCTTTGAATCTGTGTAATGAAAAGAATCTGAGTGCAAGAGATGAATTGTAGTAGGCACAATGATGTGCCCCTCAAGACTTGTGGCCTCAGCTGCTAGGAGTGACTACAACTAAGTAACCTTCAGCTGTTAGGCCCTTAAGGGATTTCCTCAGTGGTAGAGAGTCGCTGAGTTCAAGGATACACCCTTTCCAAGGAAGCACACATTCAAAGACTAGTTGGGGTGGGTGGGGGGTGAAAGCCCAGACATTTCTGCCCGGAAAGGGACAATTTTAATGGACCATTTTAATTCTGTGGGATCAACCTAGGCTGTTATCATACCAGCATTTCAGCTCTACCTCTCTCATTGCCCTAACTTGCTTCCTTCCACTTCCTTCCACAGATTTTACTCCCACTGGTAGCCCCTAATGAAAACTGCATATGCTACAATTGGTTTCAGAGTCTGCTTGACTGAGAATCCATCCGGTTGTGACATGCATTTTATTTCTCGTATTCCTCAAAACACATTATTTACTTAGATTATAGACACCATAGTCATCTGTTTTTGTTTTTTTTCTATTTCCTTGGCCACTATTTCATCTTGTTTGTAAGTTATTTCCCTAATTCATCATGCCCCAAAATTCACTTCCTAGTCCTCTTCCTTTTTAAAAAAATTCTCCCCACATTCTTTTGCTGATATTAGCTAGTTTTGTTGCTTTAAATACCATGCAATCTGTTTTCAATAGAGCGGCCAAAACTGTTATGTTAAAATACCAAGTTATGTCATTTCTTTCCTGAAAACCATTCCACAACTTCTTATCCCAATCAGAGTCTAACCCAGTTCTTTGTTTTGTTTTGTTTTGTTTTGTTAGAATAGTCTGCAAGACCTGATACCAGTGGTTCTCAACCCTGGATGTACGTTAGAATCACCTGGAGATCTTTAACCACTACTCCAGCCTGAAACTGAGCACAAACGAATTGGATAAGAATATCTGGAGGTGATATGTGGTCCTCACTAATTGTGTAGCTCTTAATAAGAGCATCTGACATGCATTCTAGAGTTAAGAAGCACCGTCTTAGAACTCTAACTCAATCATGCTGCTATAAAGACACATGCACATGTATGTTTATTGCAGCACTATTCACAATAGCAAAGACTTGGAATCAACCCAAATGTCCATCAGTGACAGACTGGATTAAGAAAATGTGGTACATATACACCATGGAATATTATGCAGCCATAAAAAAGGATGAGTTTGTGTCCTTTGTAGGGACATGGATGCAGCTGGAAACCATCATTCTCAGCAAACTATCACAAGAACAGAAAACCAAACACCGCATGTTCTCACTCATAGGTGGGAACTGAACAATGAGATCACTTGGACTCGGGAAGGGGAACATCACACACCGGGGCCTATCACGGGGAGGGGGGAGGAGGGAAGGATTGCACTGGGAGTTATACCTGATGTAAATGACGAGTTGATGGGTGCTGACAAGTTGATGGGTACAGCACACCAACATGGCACAAGTATACATATGTAACAAACCTGCACATTATGTACATGTACCCTAGAACTTAAAGTATAATAAAAAAAAATAAATAAAATTAAAAAATTAAAAAATTTTTTAAAAAAAGAACTCTAACTCTTGGTTCTCTCTGATCTCCTCTCCTAGCACTCTGCCCACATCTCACTGAGCTTCAGCCTCACTGGATGCTTTCTCATTTTTCAAACACACCAAGCAACACTCTGAACTCTGAGCTTACTGTTTTCTCTGCTTGGGACGCTTTCCCTCACGTATCTGATGGTTCACTCCTCACTAGCCTCAGATCTTTGCCAAACTTCACTGACCCATTAGTCATTTTCCAACTTATCTATTTGAAAGTGTCACCCCCTCCTTCTCAAAACTTTTAATTTCTCCAAGCATGTATCATAAGTCATTATAGGTGTTTTACTTATTTGTTACTTCTTAGCTTCCCATACTAGGTTCCTATTGTCAGTGTAACAAATTACTACACACTCCATCTTAAAATAACACAAATTTATAATCTTAAAGTTCAGGAGGTCAGAAGTTCAAGATGGAAATTACTGGGTTAAAATCCAAGGTGTCAGCAGGGCTTTGTTTCTTCTAGAAGCTGTAGAAGAGAATCCATTTCCTTGCACTCTCTAGCCTCAAGATTGCTGGCATCCCTTGGCTCATGGCCCCATTTCTCCTTTGCAAAGCCAACAATCCCAGTACTCGGGCCTCTGCTTCTGTAGTCACATCTCCTTCTCTGAGCTAACTATTCTGCTTTCCACTTTTTCTTGTGAGAATCCTTGTAATTATATTGGGCAGCCTAATAATCTACAATATTCTTCCCATCTCAAAATTCTTAACTTAATCATATTTGCAAAGTCCCCTTTGCCATATAAGGTAACACAGTCACAGGTTCCAGAGACTGGTATGTAGGCATCTTTTGAGACCATTATTCTGCCTATTATACTTCCTCCTCTCAAATGTATTCTCCCTGAGAGAGGAATTTCTGTTCACTTGGGTCACTGCTCTAACCCACGTACCTAGAGCAGTGTCTTTTGTGTTGTTCAACAATTTGATTAATGAGTGTATTAATTCAGTGACCTGTGACTCCTCCAAAGCTGAGATGAATCCAACAGGTGATGAGCATCTTGGAGATTTTTCCAGCTCATCAAGTTATTTTATTTGGCGACACTTAATATGCTAGAAGGAAATTCGTTTTTACATACTGCTTTTAATAGCCAAAGTATGCTATCCTAAAATATTTTATGAACATCTGCTTTATATTTGCTACCAAGCCCATAAGGGACAATCTTAGCAGAATCAAAGCCAGATTCACTCAGCTTAGAGCTCCAACCAGACAGTTAAAATAAATTTAGATGGAAGAAAGTGCTCCGAAGATTCCTAGACTCATCAAACCACAGGCAGATTCGGAAGAAATATTTAAAGGTCACTTGATATATTCCCCTGTCTTCATATGAGATAAAAATGTCACAAACTTAGGCTTATCACTGTTTTAAAATTTGTACTTACCTTTGAGCTCCTTGAGATAAGGAATTATATCTTATTTACTTTTTAATCTTCAGTACCTAGTACATAGTAAGCATTCAATATGTGTTCTGGAATGATATATTGAATAAATAAATGTAACACAAAATTCTTCATGCCATAAAAGCTGAAAATGGAGCTGAAAATCAAATTGAGAGAAAACAAGCACTCCATCTTTATGAACTAAAAATAATTTTATAAAATAAGGTATAATCATATCTCTAAATCAATTATAATGGTACCAAGAAATAATAGCTATGGCTGCAGCTATAGTAAAGCACACTTGTGAATAATGTCAAAGCCAGGTTTGTACATACCAATGACCTTTTGCAACCATTCTCCCAATTACACAAGCCAAAACTTAGGAATCATCTCTGATTTTCCACTTTCTCTCCCATCTTTACATTCCATCCACCACCAAAACTTGTGACTCTGTTTTCAAAATATATCCCTTGTAGAAACCATTGTTAGTTAATGTTCAACAAATATTCCCATTCTTTTGCACATTTCCTAATCCCCATGTAGTTAGGTTGGAGCCATGGGATTAATTCAGTCAAAGAAATTTGAATAGCAACAGTTACGATCTTCAAGGCAATTAGGAAATGGTAGGCATCCTTTATCTCCCTCTTGCTCAGCTGTCGTGACCTTAAAGGCCGCATGTTCCAAATGGCATAGCTAGAAGATTGAAGATGCTGGGATTCTTGAGTCACCATTTGGAGGAAGGCCACTTTGGAGAGCTTCCCAAACTGCTTCGGACTGTGAGATAAGAAATGCACTTATATTGGGTCAAGGCACTGAGATTATGGGATTTGTGTCTTGTAGCAGCTAGCATTAATTAGTCTAAAAAATAACAAGATCAGTACCAGGAATGGGCGGGGACTTCTCTAGCAAAAATGAAAACAAAAATATGTGGTGTCTGCTCAGGAGTCAAATGTCAGGACAGCCAAGAAAGGGATATTGGAGGTTGTAAATGTATTAATCCTTCATATACAGAAAGAAAACATGTGATTATGCTATTACCTACAGCAACTTTTGATCATATAATTACTGAGCTGGCAACTCCAGGGAAATAATTGTAAAACAGAAAATTAGTAGTGTTAGTTGCCTAGTATAGGCTCTGAAAATGTTACCTCATCACAGAGGCCTTTCCCTCCTCTCTACTCACAAGTTAACCCTTTATTTTACTCTTGATACTTCACATGACTCATATTATCTTCAATAATAATATATCTTTGTTTATTCACTGAGAACCTGTCTCACTAGGATAAAATCTCCATGAGAAAGAGGCTTAAGTTTCACATTTACCACTTTATCATTAGAATCTTTAACAGTACCTGACACATAATAGCAAAAATGTATTAAACAAATAAAAGAATGAATGTATATTCTCTAGTTATTGGTTTCAGATGAAGGTTCCTTAATATGCGTCAGTGTCTGTCTTTGCTTCTCCCACTCTCTTTTACCCTTTTGTTCATGTTCACAGTCTCTCATCTCTTCTTTTCTTTGTGTGTCTGCTTTATGTTAATTTCCCTAAAGATTGGTTTCTCTGCTTCCAAGTTCACATAGTAGCTCCACAGCATCCAAATTAATGTAATCTCACCATTCTTTAATTGGAAATTATTTTAAGAAATAATCAAAATAATTTGAATAATTTATGACCAACTATTGACAGTCATTTGAGGAGAGGGTTATATACACAGCTGTCTAGGTCCATAGCAGAAATCTCAAAAAAGTGGCTACTACAAAGCTCTTGACAACAGAATGATAAAGATGATTAATAAATTTTCAAATAACATTCCCCTATTTAGAAACATAAATATTTCATTAAGTGGTTCCTCAGGAAACCATGCACAGAAAAGTAATTTTAAAGGCCCTAAAATTACATGTAAAAGATGAAGTAGATAGCTGAGTGATATTATTGACCATTTTGAAGAGTAAGAAAATAATGAATATTTAAATCAAGTACATAAGGAAATATTCCAAAATCTTTAGGATTACTTATTCACAATCACATGTTTGAAGCAACATTTTCTTTATTGGAATGATGATATGACAAGAAAAAAAAGGAATGAGAGTTATAAAAATAGAAGTATGTATTATTTTTTTCTTCCGTATTCGATTGTTTTACTTCCTTTGTCGAGGAAAGAAAACTTAAACAGCTCAAGCAACCAATTCATAAGCAGATGGGAAAGAAAGTTTGCGAAAGTTTAGCGTTTTCCTGGAAAAGCTACAGATTAAACTACATATTCTGACAGGAGAAACCCCATTTATGACTGTGATTTGTCCATAAAAATACCAAACAAGTTAAAATAAATGCATAGCTTACACTTTATGTAGTATGCAGTAATTATATGGTCTAGTTTAAACAAGTCCAATTGCATTCTGATTTGGGAAAATAATTTTAATATAACATTTTATCATTATTTGATAATTATTTAATGTACAACTTATGTACATAGCTGTATAATATACACATATGTATGCACACATAAGCACACAGTATGTTTTGAATGAAAACATTAAAAATTAGCTTTAAAACTGCATCATAAATGAGTATCTTATCTCTTCTCAAATTTTTTAGATACCCATTGTCCTCTGATGCCGGGAAACTGTCAAATTTAACAAAAACATGAGGTCTTTTTGTTTTACTCCACGAAAGGTCTCTTCTGCTTTCCTTCCCATACCAATTAGAGAGAATATTCCAGAAAGTCAAACAGATGATTATTTGATAATTCTACACTCCGAAGAAGTTTTAACATTTCCTTCTTTCATTTCATTCATTTAGGGAGAGAGAGACAGAAAGAGAGAGAGAGAGAGAGAGAGTGTGTGTGTGTGTGTGTGTGCGCACACCATATACTGAGTGTTGAAGAAACAATAGTGAATAAATCAATTTCCTGCCCTCAAATACTTAGGGTCTGATAAATAATAAATAAAACGTATTAAGCCCTTACTATATGCCAATACGTGATGTGCAATGTATAGTATCTTATTTTATTCTTTAAATCCTTTGAGCTAGGGTTAATACCATTTTAAAGATGTGATAAATTCTTTAACAAGCCCAAGCCCATAGAGTGTCATTTTTTAAGTCTCTGGATATCTAATCTTCAAAAGCAAATATTAGTTCTTGCAATGGTATTTGAGGCACAATTTGATAAGATTTGATTAATAGTTTAAGACCCCACAATCCCTTTTCATCAAGTATTTCTGATATGATTGCTGAGGAAGCTAAATACATACATTACTATTAAACAGAAACCCAAAATGTTGCTTTAATTCCTAGTGGGATAGCAGGAATACCCAAATGCAAGACTTTCTTGTAACCTGGATCAAATATATCACTTTAGACTCAAGCCCTAACAGGGTTTCTCTGTTTTACTGGATGCAATCCAATCAGGATGATTTCCTAGGTTTAGGGAATGTTCTAAGAGGAAGCAGAGAGATATCAGATGGGGAACTGACCCTCCTATGTAGGAGTTCAACTTAGTTCCCTTACAAGTCCTAGAGACAAGGAAAAGAAAGTAAAAAGAAAAGATGAATAGTGGCCCTGACTACTAGTAGCAATAACCCAACCACTGATCCAAGGTCTGAAGAATCGGATTGGATTATCTCCCTTTTGGGGAACAAACAAACAAACAACAACAACAACAACAACAACAACAACAAGAGTGTTGGAGAAAGAATGACCGTTTTCCCTCACATTAAACTAGTATATGTTAAAGACCGAATATGACTCACTTTTTTCCACTGTAAAAACAATTATTTTAACTGCTCTCTCTTAAAAAATAAGTTTTCTTAGCTTTGCATCTTCAAAAGAGAGCATTATTTACAAAAATGGACCCCTAACTAATAGAATACTGAAAGGATTTATGTTTAATCACAAAAGCTTCCTCTGCTTCTATTTCTAGGAAACCATTTCTTCCTGCTACAGCTTACTCACTCAGCGCATTCCTCATGTGTGTATTCTAACCAAAGTAGATTTTTCTCAGATTTTATTAACCATACATTTTAAGAAACAATCCAAAACTTTCCAGGGGTGGTACTTGATGGCAACAGAGAGATCAGCAATAATTATCATGATTAATATAAAGCAAAAGAGTGAGAATTGTAGAGAAAAACTTATTTAACTTAAAACAAGTATATTTCTTTTTTTTTTCTTTTTTTAACTTTAAACCTGTAATGTTAATTAAAGCACTAAGTCTTCTTGCTTATCCGAAATGCTTATTTGGGGTAGTACGGAAAATACAACTCATGGAAACCCAGTATCATTGTTAAGTAAGTTGTTCCAGTTTTAAAAATATATTCACATTTCCTCCCGCACCAGATTTCAAGATAGAGATGCAGTTCAATGTTTGTCTTTGAAATTTGTTTTCTCTATTTCTATATTTTTTCCTCTTTCTTTACTGTGTGATTTCCGAACTGTCGATCTTTAACACTCAGATCATATGATGAGGGCTTTAGAATTCCATCTCACAGAATTCTGTCCCTGTAGAGTTGTACACTTTCTAATTTTAGAACTTGCCACAATGTTTTCTGTGACACAGCACTGTGAAGTTTTGAAAGAAGAGACTATATTCTATTCAACTGTGAAATCTTCTGCACCCAAAGTCCATCACAATTTGGGCCTACAAAATGAACAAACTATGTTTAGAAGGGACAGTCCAGAAATCCACAACTCTAAACTCCCAGACAATTATGCCTCTCTCCACAATCCCTCATCTCTTAATAATACCCATATGAATATAACAAGCAAGTTCCAACTTGGTGTTTTAATCTTTATATAGTTTTGAGAAGTCTATGTCTTTCAAGATTTCTGTAGCCTAAAAAGATTAATTCATGGTGACTCATTCTGATCCATACTAAACAGGATAACAAATTGTAAAAACTCTTCAAAGTGTTGGAGTCCAGCACCTACATTATTTACTGGAACAGAGCTAATAATACAATTTTGTTACAGACATCATCCCTGGATTTATTGTATTTTGTTGCTTTGTTTAGATTTTTATTATATAATTAAAACATGTATTTTTGTAAATGACCTTAAGTCATTTCTAGTAAAATTTGAGGAACGAATAGACAAATGAATGATATACCAACTGATGCTTTCTATTCCTTCCATAAGTTTTTATAAGTCACTGACAAATACGAGTTCTCTAGTTCTAATATAGCAGTATATTAAGTTTAATACTGAAAGCAAAATCAGTTATTATTTAAAATTTGATGTTGGGCATTCTCCCAACACACACTTTCTACACCGGAAAGTTAGAGTTTCACTGGCCTTAATTCCCATCTCTAAACTCATTTCATATCCAAACAAGCTATTCTATTCAATAAATATTTATAAAGCTCCCTCCTGACATGCATTCAAAGTTGTTCTGTCAAAGAGAAAAGGTTAGTGAAGCTCAATTAGACCAAATGGAATGCTTGAGAGAATAGCACTGTCTTTGGCATTTTTTGAACATTACTACTGAGTGAGTTGATTCTGTGCCCTTGGACAAGGAATTTTGTAGCTCTGGGCGGGAAATGAAAGGTTTGTCAGTAGCACCTGCCCACACCAATCTACATATGGGAATGGGATAAGCCATCACATAAGGGTTACACGTGATTGTATAAAGAAAAAACTTGTTTTCAGGTAAGCATTCCCCAGCTATTTCATGTATTTAAAGAGAGCCTGCACTGTTGCTTTGAGACTGATAAATATGTGCCCTATTACACCTCAGAGGAAGGTACTATTTAGAGCAGAAATATCTGCAGAAAAGACAACTAAGCAGAATATTTAAGGACTCTTCTGGAAAATAAGGGAGATGCTAATATGCAAGTCACTGAAACTCTAATTTCTCATCTTCTAATGGTGCCTCTTAGGCAACAGCTAAAATGTGCAGTAATTTCCAGCTTGGTCATCAGAGAATTCTCATTTAAACACTAGATATAAACAGCCGAACCTGAGACTCAAATTGAGCAAATATTCAGTTTGGTAAGACAAATGCCTGTTATAGCTGTAGATCTGGAAAGAACCATGTAGCTGTAGAACATAATACCTACAGCTGCATAGGATAAAGCAAAATCAAATGTAGATCTTTTCTGTTGCATGACTGATTTGTGTAACTGGATAAAGAAAAATTCTTCCAACATGAAGGAGTTATGTAGAAATACGAAAACATTTTTGACAGTAATCAAGTAAAAAGAGGGGAATGGGTTAAATAAGTGTTATTTCTTATCCCAACTATTTGTTACCAACAGAGGTTACCACATTAAAGCATTTCTAAATTATTAGTCAATGTTAGACATTTTCCCATCAAATCAAAAATTCATTGGTTCTGATATTTAATGTTGCCACTAATTTATTATATAAGTCCAAGTTTCTTTGTAAATTACTATTTCATCAATCAAAACGGAAGTAATATCTTTCCTCCCTATCTTTAAAACTTACTGCAAGAATAAAATGAGATAGTAGGTAGATGTAAAGTTATGCACTTAAAGTCAAAAATTCAATTGTTCAAAATAAGTCAACTGTCCCTGAAGATCTTGCAATACATCAAATCAATAAAATAAAACAAAAACAATAAGAAAACAAAGTAAGTCAATTGTCTAAATATAGGATATGAGAGAATATACTTAAAACTCTACTCAAAAGATAAGATTATAATCTCTCATTGACATTTTAATGAACAGGTGCTAAAAAGCTAATAAAATCTGAGACTACAAAAATAAAACTCTTGTCTAGCTCAAGGGATACAACAGGGCACAATATTCTCTACAGGTCACATCAAGTAGACATTGCCCAGAACTTCGAGAGCCTTTAAGAAGGGATAGCTGAAGTATTTGGAAACTGTGTCACAGGAACAAACTTTGAAACCATCAAGCATGATTACCCAGGACAAGTAAAGTTTTAGAAGTATTGTCATTAGAATACTACATTAGCAAAAGAAATTTGAATTAAAATATGTCCAGTAATTACAGCTCTCCATAAGTAAAAAGATGATGCGACAAAGTAATGAACTTTCTGTCATTAGAAAGATTCAGGCATAGGCTAGATAATCAATCAACTGACAGAGTGTTCTAGGGAAGATATCTTAGGTATACTCCAAAGTCTCTTACAACCAGACAATTTTAAAATTGAGGCTATAACAGTAATTTTTAAATTAATTGTATTGGACAAAGGAAAGACTTTGTCATCCTGTAGAAATAGATTTCTCCAATATAAAAATCTTTGAGTAATATGCTAACATGTCATTATTCTGAGGACGATGCTTCCAGACGGTAAAAGGAGACAAAAGGAACAATTACTTCATGTTCACCACACCATTTTCACAGTGAGTGCTTGTGGCTTGGATGCTACTGCCAAGTGCATGATTAAAAACAAACACTTTTCAATATGAACATGCAATTTGTCTATCATTCCTATTAATGAAGGCAAGAATTGCTTCTGTTTTGAAAATAAACTTTTTAAAACTTATCTTCACAGAAATTACTTGAAATGAGAAAAATTGATTTTATTAGAAGGTAATCCTAGAAACGCAATATTGAGGTACATTGTAAAAATGAAAACTGTTCCATGAAATAAGCTATGGCCCAACTGAAAATGACATGATTTTTTTTTTTAATGTAAGGCTCACTATCCCATTTCAGACTGTTTGCATAGATTTAAATAAGGAACTTTCCATGAGCTGTGCAATTTGAAAACTTCCTGGTTTATACAGGATGCACATATTTATCTGAGGTTACTTATAATCAAATAAATACCAAAACTTTCCTAGATTTTGTATACATATACCTAGGAAAATTAGAAATTTACTCTAAAGTCATAATTGACTACACAATCAAATTAATTACATAATTTGGCTCCCTTTTCTTTCTGCTATTCAAGTGCATTGAGCAAGCTCAAATAGGATTAGCTGGCTCCTTCTAAATCCAGAAACTTAGAATAAGATTTTGAGACCATAAATGTCCACACATACTATCTCCTGAAGGGAGAGTCATAGAATCAATTGTCATCAGGGACCAGTCAGGTAATGAAAAGAAAAAAGACATCAGAGAGTGATAGAGCTTGTAGAAAATGACAAACAATCCCCTGACAAAATGCATCAGCCTCAATTTCTAAAACTTATATGATGATCAAATAAAACATTTCTGTGACCTAGATCTAACTCAGAGTCAAGAAGATAAAACTCCTGACCTAATGTTCAGCCATTTTATTTTATAGATAGTAAACCAAGTGGATGTTGGATTAAATACGTGACTTTTTCAAGGTCATATAGTAAATTATGGCAAAGCCAGATCTAGATTCCACGTGTTCTGTGTTTTGGTTGCATGACACTTTTAAGTTATGTGTTTGACTCTGTTACTGAAATCCAGAGCCTATGGTTCTGACCATTAAAATATTTTCATGCATAAAAATATTGTGTTTCTTTGTGTATTGATGTCTTGTATAATACTAATTACCTATTCTTTTTGCTTTTTCTATTAACAAAAGACTACTGTGTGAAGTAAAACATAGTGAAAAAATCTTGTAAACATATTTAGCAGGTACCCCTCTAAGTCTTGGTGAAAATGCGATACTACTTTGTAAATTAAAAAGATCCAAAACTGGAATACACTCTGAGATACTGACTTAGTTAATAAAGAAAATTGAGCCTGTCATACTCTATGCATATCCAGTTCTGCTACATTTGCATAGATTTTCTTCCTTGGGGAGAACAATAAACAATCTTACAATCCCATATACGATTGGCCTGGCATGGATCTTCACAGTCTGCTATTAATAAAAAAAACTGTTAGAACAAACCAAATAATAATAAATATTTTCTTGCTAGTAAGTCATTTATAGATAGACTATCATCCCATTTTTTTTTCGCAGCCTAAACATATGTTATTGCATCTTCAGAAAGATTCATTTTTGCTTAGATGAGATATGGCAAGCAATTGGAGCCTTTAATCCAGTGATCTGCAAGGATGACATCATACCAGGAATAATCATCATGTTTATGATGGTTATGTCCATCAGGA
This sequence comes from Chlorocebus sabaeus, assembly GCF_047675955.1. Classification (NCBI taxonomy): domain Eukaryota; kingdom Metazoa; phylum Chordata; class Mammalia; order Primates; family Cercopithecidae; genus Chlorocebus; species Chlorocebus sabaeus. The sequence continues at coordinate 19,585,768 of NC_132926.1, read as the reverse complement.
CATTAAGCATTTTTTCTCCTATATAGGCCAGAGGAGAGAAACAAAAATTCATTATTGAAGTGGCTTCAATCTCTGGGTCCAAATTACAATTATTATTTGCCTCTAAGTCTTCTGATTACATAGGGATTCTTCAATACCAATTTATCTCTTCTAGAAATTTGTTTTTCATTCTTAAAATAGAAGCATAGCTCTACCTTGAACACAATGATGAAAGATGAGCACATGCAGCCCAATCTATTTTTATGAATGAATTGGTTTGATTTCCTTTTTGGCAACTGCAAACTCAAAGCATCAGAATAAATGTGTTCATTCAACAAAAACGCGTCTTGTTTGATTGAATAATGCTGTGATCCAAGCAAAAGAGTCTTAGAAAAATGGAAACGATTTGCAAGGAAGTCAGTGAGATATTCATATCTTAATGGAGATGAAACCACTCTCTCACTGGGATTTTTTAAAGACATAGTTAGATAGTCTTGTTGAGCATGAGAATGGTAGGCAGGTATTTCCCATTGGCCCTTAGCTACTAAACAATTATACTTCTCCAGGCATTCCCCAGTCCCATGACTAACTTACTATTTATCTAGTCTCTAGTATTAGCACTTCATGTGTCCATTTGGATTTTGTTGGCTATAATCAACACAAACCAATGTTAAATAAGCACAAAAGATAAGGAATTCTATATAAGGCTGTCATACAACACAGATTCAAAGATAATACTTGTGAGCCAGGTTCAGGAAAGAACAAGAATTAGGGAAACTCTACTCAACATTCAAATTCCCACAGGAACATGTGTGGCTTAATTTGGGACACTATGCTAAGAGAAGCCAGAACACTTTGGTAGTTTCAACAAAACTGCATAGAGGAAAGGTAATTTCCCAAAAGGAAAAGGAGGTGCTGTTATCAGATGGGAGAGGGAAGAAATCAAGTATGCACTACACTGTCCTTTATATTTTTTTGTCATTGATCAATGCAAGATTGAGAACACAGATTCCAACAGAGGCTAAGAACATCAATACAGGTTCTTGTCCAGGCCTCTTGATTTATCTCCATCTTACCCTAGCCTTGGTGTCTGACCAAAAGTATGTTTTCAACACTTCTGATTTGAGACCAGGCCTGTACCTGGGAACTCTTGCTGTTTTATAATTTTATATCACAGGACAGACATGAAATTACCAAAGACCAGCCTAAAAATTGGTGTGGTTTTGTTTGTTTTAATTTTAGTTTTGTAAAAAAAAAAAAAAAAAAAAACCTAATAACTTACTGCTAATAACTTCTGAGCATCACTACCTATTGGTCTGAGTTCATTATAACAGAAATAGTATCAAACAAGAAAAATTCATTTTATAAAACTCAGGGGCAATTCATTTCTGATTTTTAGATACATAAACTTTTAAACTTGACGTGAAAATAAGGATTCAAGGATTATTTCTGTATTTACCATGAAAACTAAAAAGAGTTTTACATCCCGAATATGCCACAGTGGGCATTTTGACCAATGAATATTTTATAATGTGCTTAGGAGGCCTAAAAGAAATCCTTATCATTATCACCAACAGCAGAAGCACCAATTGCTAGCATTTTCTCAGGTTTCAGGATATTCCAGACCTGGAGCTGAATGCTTTGCAGACATCAGTCTCTAATGCATATAGTCACTTGTGAGAAGAATGGTCCTATTTCCATGTAATAGATAAACACATGAAAGCCTACAGTGGTTAAACAATATACCTGAAATTATTTAGCTAGCAAATGTTTAAAACTGAAGGTTAAAGAAAGGCTCACTGGACTCAAGGTTTTCTCCACTGTGCCATAATTCTATAAAAACCACCAGACATTTTGTATATTATTTAAGAAAAATAAATCTAGTTTATTCTTAGAGATCTCAAATTTAATTCAGGTAACTTAGGTACAGAAGATATCAATAACTTCTTAAATAAAAGGGCATAAAATTCATTATGGGGGAGGTCAAGAGCACCTACAATATTCAAATTCATGCTTAAAAATAAATTGTAATAACTCTAACAAATTCAGCTGATAGCCTTTTTTAAAAAAATTCTTATTGGTCAGGTCTTACTAGGAAGTAACAACATAATGAGAAATACTTTTGTATTTATTTTTGTATTTACAAAATTAACCACCTGATAAAAATCATGGCTAATATTTAATGAGTACTCACAATGTGCTCAATATTGAACTTAAAAATATCACTACTTCTCCCCCCATCCTATTTTTCCTTTCTCCTACACTGAAGTTGTTTTCTGTCCTTATATACATGGCTTCCCATCATTGACCTTATTGACATTTTGGATTCTTTGTTGTATGAGGCAGTCCTATGCATCATAGGATGTTTAACACTGTCTCTGGCATCAGCCCACTAAATGCCAGTAGCAGCACTGTCCACACTGTGACAACCAAATGTATATTCAGACTGGGCACAGTGGCTTATGCCTGTAATTCCAGCACTTTGGGAGGCCAAGGTGGGTGGATCATTTGAGGTCAGGAGTTTGAGACCAGCCTGGCCAACATGGTAAAACCATGCCTCTACTAAAAACACAAAAATTAGCTGGGCATGGTGGCAGGTGCCTGTAGTCCCAGCTACTCAGGAGGCTGAGGGAAGAGAATTGCTTGAACCTGAGAGGCAAAGGTCACAGTGAGATTGCACCACTGAACTCCAGCCTGGGTGACAGAGCAAGACTCTGTCTTAAAAATAAATAAATAAAATAAAATAAAAATAAAGTATCTCCAGACTCACCCAAAAGTGTTGAGGGAAGACAAGAGGTAAAAATCAGTCCCTGCTGAGAAGCACTGTTCTAGTGACTCCCTTCTGCACCTGTTGCTTGTACCCATCCCTGCCACCTTTGCAAGAATCTCACCCTGTCTATAATAACTTTTCTCTCTAGAGTCTTTAAATGCTCTCAAATTGTTTCTTTACGTTGGCTTTAAATACACAAGAAACTCCCTTTTAAGAATGGTGATTAATTAATGTAAATATTCTCCTGATCGTAACATTGGTGTTAACCCCTGTCTTGTCACCTTCCCCACTTCCTAGCTAAATTTGCTGGAAATCCATCTATTCTTGTGTTCATTTGTTCACTTTCATTTTCCTTCTTATCCCCATCTTAAATTGGCTTATCCTTCTCTTTCTCTCCTTCTTTGGGTCATGTGTACAAGATCTTGATTTTCCTTTCTCTCTGAAAGTTTCTTGCCTCCTTCTTCTTCCCTCTCCTTTTCTCCTCCCTTCTCTTACTTTCTCTTTTCTTCCCTCTCCCTCTCCCTTCCCCTCCTCCTTTCTCTTCCCTTCGCTCTCTCACTCATTTTCTCTCTCTCTCCCTCTTTCTCTACCTTCTTTTCTGACTCTATTCTCTCTCCTCTCTCTACCCTCTTTTCTGACTCTCTTCTCTCTCCTCTCTCTTCTCTTCTCTTCTCTTTTCTCTCTCTCTCTCTCTCTCTGTCTCTCTCGTATTCCACTTCCAGTCTATAACATTGTGGCATTTCTCAAAGTTGATTCCTAATTATTCTTCAATTACTCAAGTTTCTCTGCCTCAGTGATCTCACTCATTCCCTAGCTTTATAGGTGCCTATATGATGAGGGCTCACAAAATTTATGCCTGCCTCTTAGGTCTCTCCTTGGAGCATCAGCTAACCACATGTGTCCAACTGATGAGTTGACATTGCCTTTCAAAGATCCTAAAGCACCTCAAACTCCACACGTCCAAAATAAAATTTAAGGTCATTTCATCTTCCAACCTACTTTTTGTCCCTTTCTGTATTACAGTAATTTGATCTTTGATCTATCTTGTTGTTCAAGTGGGAAACGTGTCAGTCTTAAAACTTACATCTTATGTAGAGGACTAGGTGCTCACAAACAGGGTGTTCCCGACAAGTCCTGCTCTTGCAAACAAAGCAGGGCGTTCCCAATAAGTCCTGCTCTTGCAAACTAAGCAGGGTGTTGGGGGCCTGTTTATATGTAAACATCTTGAAAATCCAGAAAGTCAGGGAAAGGTCAGAAAAACAACAATGTGTCTTGTGACTTGGCAACATTCCACAAACGACTGTATAAAATAAAGCGGAGCGCGCAATTCCAGGCGGCCGCCATGTTTGTCTTGTCTTGTGTTGTCTTGTGTGTTCATTCCTTTGTTTAGGAAACACGCGGACCCCAACAATCTTACCTTCATATCCATACATAATCACAAAATATGTAAAGTTAGTGATTTATATGAATCTTAAATACCACTCAATTCTGTCCATTTTTTTTATATTCATCAGTTCTAGCCTAGCATACTACCTTCTTCTCATAGCTAGTTAGGACTTACGACAGTAGTCTGGCAGTGGGTCCACCTGAATCCATTCTGGCTCACTCCAGCAGGTAAGTCAGAGGAACGTCAAGTGATACATGTTTACAATGGAGATCACTGATCTCATAACATACTATACCGTTAGAAACTTTAAATGCTTCCTCAGTGCCTTGTGAAACACACAATACTTAAAGTTTATATAATAAGAAAATCATATAAAAAGCACAATAGCAAACTCATCATCGAACTATAAAACCGGTGAGATCTATAACAACAATACTAACAACAACAAAGCCAAAACATAGAAGCTTTATTCTTAACCAGGTACTATTCTGAGAGTTTTACATACATTAGCTAATTTCATACTCACGGCAGCCCTAAGAAATGAACACTATCTTCGTGCCCATTTTACAGATGAAGAGCTGAGGCTCAGAGAGTTGAAGTGATCTTAAAAGGACACACAACCATTAAGAGTCAAAGACAAGATTCAAATCTCAATAGTCTGGCTCCAGGTCCACAATCTAGTAATATCTCTCAATACTATAAGACTTTCAATTAGCTCACAATATATACACCATAATTTTCATGTAATTGAACTTTTCTTACCACTTTTACAGTGGTAAACACCATAAAAATTAGAAGAAAAAAGCATTCAATTGCTTCCATTTAGGAACCATCTAAAATTTTCAGTTAAATGTGTGTTGTAATAATGCTTTCTTCTAAAGTGCTTGGACATGGAGGAAATAGAATCACTAACCAACTATGAAATGGAAAGTATCAAGGAAGAGAGGAGAGTCATGTTGAAGATATAAAATGACTTTAATGCTACAAAACAGAATTAAATGCATTACAACTATGAAAGAAGAAGGAGGCATGAATCTGAAGGGAAAACAGAATTTATGACGACACACTTGTGCTATAAACAATCAATACCAACAACAACAGAAGAAGGGCTGACATTTATTTAGCATTTACTATTAAAAAAAAAACAAACAAACAAACTGAGCAGAGCCCTTTAAGGCAGTAACTTATTTGCTTCCCACAGCAATTGTATTTGTGATAAATATTATCACCTATAATTTGCAGGCAGCTAACTGAGGCTAGAACCACAGTGCTAGAAACCCCGAGGGCTGGAATTTGAACCCAATTTAGTGTAACTCCAGTGATAATTTAAAAAACGTTTTCAGAGAAAAAGAAAACATTACAAACATGCTAATATAAACATAGGTCAGATCTTCCCAGGTTCTATCTGATAATGGGACTGCCTTCCAAGGCCACGACAAAGAAATCTATGAGAAAATCTTTGGAGGCTCAAGAGAAGGTAGGTTGGTTTACTTATACAACAGCCATTTTTCCTTCTTTTTTTACCTGCTCTGCTTTTCTGTGTTTTTCTTCTTCTCTGCTCTGAGAATTTGTTAATTGGGTTTCAAAGTGAGAAGCTGTTCTCTAGCAAAAGTGTTCTGCTCCAGCCTCTGGGTAAGTTAATTTTTTAAACTTTCACCGATGATTCTCCAAGCACTACACAGCAGGGTTACTCAAGAAAGGCAATAAATGAAGGCCTTGGCCACCAAGTCAGTATTGGGGAGTATTGTTGACCCAAAAAACAGGAATAAAAGATTAAATTCAAATAAAAGCTGAATTGAGAGAATGTTGTCCTTTGTTCTTCCTGACCACTAGAGAACTTGCTTGAAAATAATTACTTTTAGCATGTATTCAAAATGCCTGCATGAGAGGTCACTCTTCCAGTGTACACAACGTAGAAGAGATTGGATATTACTTAAAGACTCTGTAGGCGGCAGAGCTCCTAACGTAAGACTTCATCTAGAATGCCTCTCGGGATTTGCCTAACCGTAAGCTTCTCTCTCAAAGACATCTACAATGGCAAGATAACTTTTACTCAGATGGAAAATTAAATTTTCAAAGAACAATAACAATTTAGGAAGAAAAAATGATCTGGTTGTGAAAAAAAATTAAACATCTTGCATAATATTTAGGGACATTTGTAAAAAGAAACGTCTTATCTTGAAGATGGATTCACTGCAAAGTACATCTAAGGCTCTGTGACTGGACACATATAAGACTTCAATAAACATTTATTCATTATGCCCTAGAGCATGTTATGATTGTTAAAAGCATGATCAAAATTTATTTTGCACTTTACAGCAGAAAATCTCTGACTTAAGTATTCAGGCCACAGTTTACAACCCAATTCTAAATTCATGTCATAAAGAAATTAAGACAGTTACTAGGTAGCTTGCAAAGGCATTGTTTTAAGATGTTCTATAGAAGATAAAACATAGAATAATGTTCCATTGTTACTATTAGAAAACAAGACCTATTTTATTGATAGTAGAGATGTTAGTTATATTGGGCTAAAGTCCTCTAAAAATATACAAAACTCTAATAGCTCAAACACAATAGTTGCTTGCTTCTTTCTTGGTGTAAAGTAGGTGGTGTTGGCAGGTGGCTCTTTTCTCCACAGTGATATAGAGCTCCTACTTCTCTTCTGCCTTACATAGGTCCCTGTCAATGCCTATGCCCTGGCAGATGAAGAGGATAAAGAGCACATCCACTTTTTAGAGGCCATAACCCAGAAGAGGTACATAGATATTCCACTCATATTTCATTAACAAAAACGAGGTGCATGGCCATGTATAGATGTGAAAAGTGCCAGAACAGTAGTCTTGGTCTGGGAAGCCATCATACTACCACACCTCTGTTGCTACAGAAAAGAACAAAGCGTTTTCACTACCACTTAGTCATCTCCATCACAGATCAATAAAACTAAAAATTCAGCTTCACTGACAACAAAATTTCAGAGGCACAATGTTTATAGTATAGGTTCCAAAAACTAATCATTCAAAATCAATGTAAATAAATAAGGAAAACAGCACACACAATTTTAAAGTGGAAAGAATCAAAATATTGGCAAAGCATCATAAAGAAGAAATACAAATTCAATTTTTTGATCTGTGGTCAACAGTTGTGCTATCTTATGCTATTTCATTCCACCGAGGAGGCAGAATATAGCAAAAAAGTCAGACAGACCTGATTTAAATCAAGGTTGTGTGTATTTCTAGTTGTGTTAGCTTGGGAGGGTCAAACTCTCCGATTCAGTTTCCTCTTCTCTACAATGGAATTATTAGCATCTGTTCATATGGATTCTTAGTAATTAATTACTACGTAAAAAGGACAGCAGAGTTCATGGTACAAAATAAACGTTAAATAAAAAATAATGAGTATCATTATTACTCTTTCTCATATCATTTTTAATTTTATAGGTTACTCAACCTACCCAAAACCAAGGCAAATACTGCCATATTCAAATACTATAAATCTTGTTTCCAAGTCCCTATAACATTTTCTTCATTCTTGAACCATAAAACTTCTTAAACAGATCTGACATGTGTTTTTACACCCCTTTCTGATGGCTCATCCAGACTAGGTACTTTTCATATGACGTACCATTATCACTTGATTTGTCTAGACATTTTCTATATTTGCTTAGCATGTTGATCTATTTTTAAATTGGACAACATTTGAATATATACTGCAGAAGGGCATCTAAATCATATCTGGAAAAAACAGATTATCTTTTCAGCCTTTCCTTTTCCAGTATTTAATCTGAGCCATTTGATCTCCATTATTAAGTGTGAAAAAATTGAATAGGTATAAAAGAGAGCAAATGGTATGGGCTTTAGAGTCAGATAGATCTGCTTTTGACTCTTGGTTCTCAAAATTATTCCCTGTGTTAATCTGGGTGTGTAACTAACTTTTAACCTTATTTTCTTTATCCTTCAAATGGGAGGCAAGCTAGATGTTAAGATCTTTGAAATCAAACACCTCACCTTGATCACTCAATCATTCATTATTATATTCCCAGTGCCTACCAGAGTGCCCTCCACATAATAGGCAGCAAATCAGGTATCGCTTTTAGTATTATCAGTAATAGGATATTATTAAAGATACCTAGAGAGATCATATACAGCCCTAGGGAGAAGTAAACAATCATGTGTTACAGAAAACAGATTTCATAAAGAAAGATTATAGAAGAGCTAAACAAATAAAAACACCATGCCAAAAACCCACCCTCAACTAGTCAGAAATCTTAACAAAGAACATCTTTGACACAGGATTCCATGTTAGCACACGACCAAATGCTCCTAGATACAAAAACCCCTAAAGGTCCTAAGGAAAATATCTTCAGAAAAAGGGAAGGAGAAAAGTGAAATTTGAATTTATTTATTAAATTGAATCCCTGACATCTCTACCGGGAAGGCTATAGAAATAGATGAAGATTTGTCTCCAAATGAATAACCAAAGATAACAGGTCCCCTAGAGGTTGATGTCGTAAAGTGGGCTCTATAGATATTTTCAATGGGATTATATGACCACTTATACTAAAAGTAAGGCAATATTAATAAAGTCCTCTTTAGCTACATATGCATTGAGACCATCAAAATGTGCTGAAGACCTGACAGCACCATCTGCTTATCTTTTCATTGGTCCTTGAACTAATGTGTTTTATTCACATGCAGCAGTTACTTAATAAGCATTTCATTGTTTAAAACACAAATGGGTCTTTTATACCCCCAATTTTGGGGGAACTGCATGTCCCCATAAAGCAATAAGGTATATTTTAATTTCGCCGCATGACATGACACATTCAGCTTCAATGATTTGTGTTGAGTCACTCAAATTATGAACAGTGGTTCCAAGGCACAAATGCAAACTAGGTCTGGTCGTGTTTTTGCATTTAAAAACACAGGGAAAAATGGCAATTGGAACAAACAGTGTTCAGTCCTTTGCAGAGTTTTGTTTTTAGTCAATGTCACAAACTGAATTACAGATTCAGCATCGCTTCATCTCAAAGCAAGCAATCAATAACTTACCATGGAGACACACTATGATTTTGGTAGACTTAGTAAGTTGTGCAATGTGATTTTCTATTTTTTGGTAACTCCACGCCTCTAGCTCCTTAACGCAGAGAAGGCTTTAATATGCATTGAGGATGGCAGCCCTGCAATCTTGTTCCCTCTTGAGTCTGTGCTTATCAGAATAACAAACTGAACCGCAGAAACCAGAAGTAGGAAAAAAAAAAAAAAAAGAAGAAGAAAGAAAGAGAGTGAGTGTAAGAATCATGTCTGAGAGGCAGCAAAATACAAGATTGCTTGGGTTGATTTTCCTCCCTCCAGCTGTAATCCTTTATAATGCTAAAATAAGACGGAAGTATCATCCTTCCAATTAAGCACCTTTTTTTGGTGGAAGGCCTTAGAATGCTCATATTCCGCCAGCGAGGTCCAGCACGGCCCACATCAAAGGTGTCAAATCAGAGTGCTCAAATCTAGAAAGGAAGCTCAGGTTCTAGGAAATTGTAGCAATAGTTCCAGGCCCTTCAAGCAATGCAAAGAACAGTTGCCTAGAAATCATTAAGGGAAACATAAAAAGCGAGTACAAATGGAATTTCATTTACCTACATATATCGATCATTAAAAAAACTATGCACACCCAAGATATTTCAAAGCCCTCTGGCCTTTGGGGGTCCCATTTGCAATATCCAGATAAGGTGGATCCATTCTATGCACAGTAGGGAAACATTAGATATTTTCATTGACTCCCAAGGTCTTACATCCTTTTGATCCATTCACAACACAGCTTAATTTCTGTTATTCTCATCCTATATTACTGTGTCTTACTGTGTCTTTTTTTATGATTTGTTTTTTGTTTTGTTTTGTTTTTTGAGACAGTGTCTCACTCTGTCACCCAGGCTGGAATGCAGTGGCCCGATACCAGCTCACTCCAACCCCTGGGTTCAAGTGATTCTCCTGCCTCAGCCTCCTAAGTAGCTGGGACTACAGGCACCCGCCATCATGCCCGGCCAATTTTTTTGTATTTTTAGTAGAGACGGGGTTTCACCATGTTGGTCAGGCTGGTCTTGAACTCCTGACCTTGTGATCCACCCGCCTCAGTCTCCCAAAGTGCTGGGATTACAGACGTGAGCCACCGTGCCCAGCCAATTTGTTTTCTTATTGGAGATACAGCAGGCAGCATAGCACATGGGAAAAATAAAGTTGAGAGAAGATCTGGGTTCAAATGCCTGCTCTGTGACTTATTAAAACAACTCACAGAGTTAACAGTGGACTAAAATAGATAAAGCAGTAAGGTCCTGGCAGGAAGTTCCTTGTAATTAAGCAATATTACCACTGTATGAGAGTTTCTGCATTATGAGATCTAACCCTATCAAGCAAAAAGAATTAAGCATTATTATATTTTTTATTTGCTTAATTAATAATTTTACTTGAGTGGTTGTGCCCTGAGTTATCTGAAAGCCTCTAAAGAAAGATCAGAGTGTATATTTTAAAGCATATTTTTTCAACCCTAGCAAGTAAGTTGCTCCATTTTAGAAATATGGACACTAACAACCAGAGATGTTAAGTATTTAGCTCAAAACCACAGATGGAAGCCAGAGCCTGTTTTAAAAACATGATCTTCTGATTGGTAGTTGTTTCTTTTCTAGGCAGATGGCCCGAGCTTTCTGTACCAGGTCCTAGATCTCTACCTTCCTCCAAAAATTTACATTTCACTGAGGCCAGCAAGTCTTTCAGATTCTTGCTTATCTCTGAAGCATTGATTCACAATCAAATTAAAGCCAGCAATGAGATAAATACAAAAGCTCCTTCAGAGCAATGTCTTCTCATAATGCTGGGACACAACTCAGTGACATCTTGACTTTCAGCCATGTGACCCTTCTACGGAGTCATAGAAAATTAAATTCATTTGAGGATACTACAGGGAGAGGTTGCTTCAAAGGCAGTAGGGTTTCATAACGAGAATCATTTTTATACCAAATACTTAAAGGCCTCATTGTTTTACTGCAATGAGGCTTCTCTGATAGGCTTTGAAATTTGGATGTCGTTGTTTTAATGCTCTCAAAGAAATAAATCTGAATGGCAAAAGGTCATGTAAAATAGTTATCGTGCCTATATGTCACCATTTTAGAATTCAATCTTTGAATCAATAATCCTTTCAAAAGCTACTTTTTAATGTAAATAAATAGCATGTTAGATATGTAATGTATTCCCTTTGGTTTAAATTGATTAATGATACTTGCTATTACCTTTTTTGGAGTCTTGGGTGTATGCTAAATTGTGAGCTAAGCACTTTACATCAATTATCTTTCATCTCTGCAACAATTCTTTGAGAAATGATCTCAGTAAATATTTGTTAGAACAAATCAATGTAATAGACCCTGGAAGATACAGGGTTTTGTCTGTCTGAAATGACCTTCTCCTTTCTTTGGCTTCTGTTGGGGCATTACTACCATACCCTGTGTGGTCTCCTGGATGTTTTCAGTTAAGAAAACCTACCTTCTCCAACCAAAGGGAGGGAAGGAACACACTAGACTGGCCATTGAGAGCACCATCAATCTCCTGGCCACAGTAATAACTCCAGCAAGGCCAATCAGGTAATTGCCTAGGTGGCTGGAATGGAAAATTCTTCTGGGCTTATTCATTATGGGGATATAAGTCTGAGGGTGACAGAGGACTTCTTTTCTAATACTGGAAGAGTTTGAGAGTGAAGCTGAGCAGAGGAAAAAAAGGCTAACAGAAGAAAAGAGTAACACTGACCCAGAAACATCTTTTGAACCTCTGCACTAAACTATGCCTAAAGCCAAAATTCCCCTTGGATTCCAGTCAGTCATTTTCCCTTTCTGGTCAATGTAGTTGGATTTGGATTTCTATTACTTACAACCAACATTTTATTAATTAATTCCATTTTACAGATGAGAAAAGTTAAATTCTGATGTATCATATATATTACTCAAAGACACCGAAATACATGACAAGCCAAGATTTAAAGCCAGGTCTCTAGGTTCCATAGCAGATGTGCTGGCATAGTAATTGGTTTGGGAATCCAATGTTTGCTGCCCTTGAAGCCATCATGTACTTTGAGCTTTTGTTCCTCTCGTTGGTGATAATTTGTCAGTCGTTCTCTAAATCTTAATCCTCCTTATCATCCGTGGAACATGTTTCTGAGACAATGGTGGAGACCAGCAAGGGAAGAAACTAAACGGTATATCCAGTATCCAACTTTGGGCATTGTATTAAACAATGGTTAAAAAGTGAGAGGGGGAAAAATGAAGGAAAAAAGTCCTGCCCTCAAGGAGTACTGAACTTAAGAACATGCAGCGAGACACATGAATAAGTAATTATAACATAACATGATAAGTATTATATTAGAGTTATTTATTCACAGTGAGCTCTAATTTAAGAGTAAGAGAAAAGTACGAAAAGATATCTAGAGGATGTGAGATTTCCCAGAAGGGATAATACTTAAATTGAGAAGTAAAAGAAGAACAGAAACTTGTCCATTATAGAAAAGTAGAAAAAATAATCCAGACCAATAACACAATATTTTCAAATTCATTCAGTCAGATATAGTTAGAAAGTCAGACATAGTCAGAAAATGGATTTTGATAAGCATCAAACTGATGAATCCAACTTCATTAGCACCACTCTGGTATTTCTTTTTGAATGAAAACATCAGTGATTTAATTCCAGTGCTTTGTGTACTCTTCTAGGATGTTTTAAGGTAAATCTATTTCACTCAGCTCAACAAATATTTATAGAATACTTTTTTTTATGCCAGGCCTAATGCTAGGAAATAAGTAGATGTGTGCGGGGAGGGGAGAGGCAGGGGTGGATGGTGGGAAGACGTTACTTGGTCATGAAAGATGTATTCACAATACTCATGTTCTTCAAAGGAGTTGGGGGAGAGATACAAACAAATAGTCTCAATAAAATGGAATCAGTACTTGTCTTTTGCTATAAGAACACAAAGAAAGCGCATTTTGTAATATGACGGTTCAGAGAAAGATACATGGAGGTCACGTCACCTGACCTGAAAGAAGGAAGAGTTAGAATGAGACTGATGAAAACTATAGTAAGGGGGAGAATTCCAGGCAGAAGGAGTAACTTGAGCAAATATTTAAAGGAGTTAACTACCCAGAGTATGCAAAGAATTTAAAATAATATGGTGTTATTTCAGTTCAAAGAAGCTGGAGAGTAGAGACTGGGTCTTGGAGGACTAAAAGATCTATAACTTTATTCCACAGTCAATAAGGAACCATCAAAACATTTTAAGCAGAAATGTGACAATGTCAGTCTGATTTTACCTGTAATGTGGAGAACGGGCCTAAGTAGGGTAGAACTAAAGACCTAGATAGTAAGAAGAATTAGTGCAAACTTTAAGCCTACTACATTCATTTTTAACCATGTGTAGACACAGTAGTCCATCCAGTTTGGGGAGCAACTATAATTCAGGATCACTTAGACTCCTTTTCTATCAGCCAAGGCATTGGAACAAAGCTGTTAAAATCCCTTGGCCTCACTGGATTATAAGGACAAGATAGTTGTGGAGCTTGGCCATACAGGTGATATAGATTAAAAATGAAAGCCACATCTAAGGTTAGATGTTAAAGAAGCCTCAAACTTAGAGCTTGCAGTGAGCTGAGATCGCGCCACTGCACTCCAGACTGGGTGACAGAGCGAGACTCTGTCTCAAAAAAAAAAAAAAAAAAGAAGCCTCAAAATATTTTAAAGACTCCTCTACTAAAGAAAGGATTTTACTTGGTCCTTCCTTTGGCAAGTCTAACCAAATAAAATATTGTTGGCAGAAAAACAAATTATACAGTTCATTGCTCAAACCAATGCAACAAAATCAATTGTGTGGATGGCCTTTGTTTGTTTTAAAGTCATATTGAAATTTTTACTGTAATAGCTCAGAGGTCAATCCTAGATCCAAATCATTTCAGAGTTGTGCTAAAGTAGATCTGTAAGTGCATGTATCCAGTTAGTTATTTTAATGTGTGTGTGTGGTATGTAGTGTGTGTGTGTGTGTGTGTGTGTGTGTAGAGTTGTGAAGTCTGAGTATACAAAGAATGTCAACATTATAGTGAATAAGAAAAGCAATTCCAAGGATAGTATTCTTCACAGTTATAATCTACAAACTAAAGAGTTTTCAGAGTTAGTGTGAACTGAGAGGTGGGGAAGAACTGACTTTTTGAAATACCATATTTGGGATGTTTAGAAATTCTGTAAGAAGCCCAGTGTAAATTCTGTCTTTGAGCGTAATCCGTGCTCATGTGATACAGTCATCCTCTGAGATTCTTCTATGTCTTAGAGCTTAGGAAATGGTGGTAAACCTCAGCATGTATCATGATAGCATATTCATCTAATTTGATGACTTTTATTTTAAAAATTTAGAGTTTCAATTTAGGTTAGCTGTCACATTGACAATAACTAAAAGCCAGCTCAGTTTTTCTCAAGGAAAAAAAAATGTTAAAGTAATGCCATTATATCTCATAAAATGCACAGAAGAGTAGAACTATCAAGGAGTTAGATGCAGACAATGTAGAATTATTAGTGGATCAGATAGGTACTGATTTTACTGTTCCACATCCATTCAACCACTTCCATAAACAGAACATCCATTAAATGCCAGATTTGTGAAAAACAACTTCTTTTCCTTATCCCAAACTTGTTCTGATGATATCAATACCACCATTATCTCCAAGAAGGTCATGTGGCCCATTCTGAAACTACTCGGCATACTTTATTCTTTGCTACCAGTGATTTGTTCAAAGATGGAATTGTGGTCTGTGTTATAACAATTACAACCATCAAAACTCACTTCTGAGAGTTCTTTCTAAACTGTTAGGAAAGTGGACTCTATCAGGATAGGGTAGAATATGCTGTATGTTGGCAAGGCGTCTCTGCCCATTGCAGGCACTCAAGGTCTGAGGCTGAATAGAGGCTCGATATTGACACAGGCTTCCATGACCACTGAACAAGGGGAATTTGGCAAACTGTAAACACCCCTTTCTCTCTAAATTTATTGGCCAAAAGAAATCATGAGGCCATGCTTGAGTTCAAATTATCAGAGAAGGATAATTCTACCGTGAGCCAGAATGTTATGAAACATGTGTGAGTAGCCCAAATGATTCTCTTGGTCTGTTCCTATAGTCATAGTATTCTGTTTGCTTTTTCTTATTTGAAAAATATACTCACCACCTTCCCACCCAAGGGTCAACTCCAAAATCCCATCTAAATATGGCTTTAAGCCTAAAGTTTGAAATTTCTGTTCTCATCTTCATCTGGTCTGCTTGATAAAGAGACTCAAACTAACAAAGAAACACACACTCAATATGCAATAGTGAAAAGGAAATAGGATCTCTATGATAAATACTTTCATACGGTGAATAATGGAGCCACATGAAAACACTGACCTCAAATACTTCAGAAATAACACACATTGTGAGGCATTTTACTCTGGGAGGATTGGAAGTATCTTTGGTTAGACTCTAATTCTGATCATTCTTCAGTCTTTATCTTCCTTGGCTCTTGGCTGTAACTTTTGGGGAAAACTTCCCTTTCCAGCATCTGACATCATTAGATCTGAAGAGAGCAAGTTGAATATGTATGCCTACCTTGGAGACTAACACTGCTTCTGCCCAACAGAACTTTGGAAACACAAAGTCATTTTCAGTCTCAAACAGCCATAGCCTATTTCTTCTTGTGGCAATTCACTGCTTTCAAAATTTAGTGAGTTTTATAGGTATCTGAGTCTGGTTTTTACTTGTGCCATAGCCACACCCACAAGTCTTTTGGAGAAATGCCTCTCTTTCTATTTAATTGTGAGGATGGTGAGTCTCTCTGTCTCCGTGGATCAGCTTAGTCTCTCATCCCATTACTCTCCTTATCCTGGGCTGTTTTTATCCAACTAAAAGAATTTACTGGATACCACTTTAATGGTAAAGGAAAAGTTGGCTTTACTTTCTACTGACTCCTTGCTTCAAGTCTGAGTTCTAATTGAATTTGTAATGCAGAGCCCTTCTCAGTGTTATCTTTTACCCATTAGAAATAAGAATCAACAGGTCTCTACCTACCTTGAAATTTCCTGTATTTCTAGACATTCTCCTGTCCCTTGTATTCATGCTTGCAGTGACCAATAATTTCCTGAGTGTAACTATTGCTCACAGGTTTCTTACTGGAGGCCAACAAAAATAAGCAAACATACTAATAACATTTTATTTTCTAATATTTTCACCCAGAATTCAAAATCATTAGACACATTATATGTCTGCAAAGTTATTGTGGACAATTTTGCTAAATATTTTACCACTTCATAGATGAATCATGATTTTTCCACCTCGAACATTTTTCTCACCACTTTCTAGCAGGCCCTGAAGTCAATGCCACATATATTAGCTTTTCTGTTTCATAACATCTCATTTCAGTGCCTATTTTTATAGTACTCAGGATAGGCTCCATTATACCACTGTAATAATCAACCCCTAAATATTTGCAAATTAAAGCACAGATGGTGATTTTTCACTCATTCTGCTGCTCATCATGGGTCAGCAAAGAGGGTCTGCACATTGTAGGCTATCGGGGGCCAGGCTGATGAAGGCTTTCACTTGGCAGATGCCTTAGGTGCTCATATAGCCTGGGAAAACACCATGTCAAAAATCAGACACTAGTTCTTAAAGCACTTTCTTTTTATTTTTATTTTTATTTTATTATACTTTAAGTTCTAGGGTACATGTGCACAACGTGCAGGTTTGTTACATATGTATACATGTGCCATGTTGGTGTGCTGCACTCATTAACTCGTCATTTACATTAGGTATATCTCTTAATGCTATCCCTCCCTGCTCCTCCCTCCCCACAATAGGACCCAGTGTGTGATGTTCCCCTTCCTGTGTCCAAGTGATCTCATTGTTCAACTCCCACCTATGAGTGAGAACATGCGGTATTTGGTTTTCTGTTCTTGCGATAGTTTGCTGAGAATAATGGTTTCCAGCTGCATCCATGTCCCTACAAAGGACACAGACTCATCCTTTTTTATGGCTGCATAGTATTCCATGGTGTATATGTGCCACATTTTCTTAATCCAGTCTGTCACTGATGGACATTTGGGTTGATTCCAAGTCTTTGCTATTGTGAATAGTGCCACAATAAACATACGTGTGCATGTGTGTCTTTATAGCAGCATGACTTATAATCCTTTGGGTATATCCCCAGTAATGGGATGGCTGGGTCAAATGGTATTTCTAGTTCTAGATCCTTGAGGAATCACCACACTGTTTTCCACAATGGTTGAACTAGTTTACAATCCTACCAACAGTGTAAAAGTGTTCCTATTTCTCTACATCCTCTCCAGCACCTGTTGTTTCCTGACTTTTTAATGATTGCCATTCTAACTGGTGTGAGATGGTATCTCATTGTGGTTTTGATTTGCATTTGCAATCTACTCATCTGACAAAGGGCTAATATCCAGAACCTACAAAGAACTCAATCAAATTTACAAGAGAAAAACAAACAACCCCATCAAAAAGTGGGCAAAGGATATGAACAGACACTTCTCAAAACACTCTTTCTTTCTCTCTCTTTTTCTATCTCTCTTCATTTGAATTTAGCTATTGGGCTTCAGAAAGGTCTGTGGATAATTTGAGATCATTAGTTTGTCCAAGATGATCCTATTAAATGGAAGGTATATCTGAACTTGAAAAATAACAAAATAGTTCAGATTACACTATTTATATGAGTCCTTGATTACATTGTGCCTAAAGCCAGATGACTCCTGGGGATTTCATTATGTTAAGTTACTGGCATTTTCCACCGAAATCTTACCAAATAGGAGAAGGCAAAGTGCAGCTGAGTTTCAGGCACAGCTAGAACTTGGCATTCAAAGTTCCTGCATGTTCTGTCTTTGTGTCACTTTATGTATCAACCTCATTTTTTCTATTACTAGAAGCTGACCTTCTCCTCAAGGTATTGAGTGGTTTCCATAAATGCCCGATTTTTAAATATTGAAGCTTAGTCCCTAGTGTAAAAGTTTCTGTTGTCTTTTGGATCCATGTACCAAAATCCTAGGGAAATAATCATTCATTAGCTGAAATTAAGAAAGTGCCCTTTGGGAGGCCAAGGCGGGTGGATCATGAGGTCAGGAGTTCAAGATCAGCCTGACCAATATGGCGAAACCCCATCTCTACTAAAAATACAAAAATTAGCCAGGCCAGTGGCAGATGACTGTAATCCCAGCTACTCAGGAGGGTGAGGCAGTAGAATCGCTTGAATCTGGGCAGCAGAGGTTGCAGTGAGCCGAGATCGCACCACTGCACTCCAGCCTGGGTGACAGAGTGAGACTCTGTCTCAAAAAAACAAACAAACAACAAAAAAGAAAAAGAACAGAAAGTGCCTAACACAGTACCCAAGTACCCAAACTGTTTCTTTTTTCTTTTTCCTTTTTCTTTCTTTCTTTCTTTTTTTTTTTTTTGAGACAGAGTCTCGCTCTGTCGCCCAGGCTGGAGTGCAGTGGCATAATCTCAGCTCACTGCAACCTCCACCTCCAGGGTTCAAGCGATTCTCCTGCCTCAGCCTCCCGAGTAGCTGGAACTACAAGACTGTGCCACCATGCCCAGCTAATTTTTGTATTTTTAGAAGAGGTGAGATTTCACCATGTTGGCCAGGATGGTCTTGATCTCTTGACCTCGTGATCCACCCACCTCAGTCTCCCAAAGTGCTGGGATTACAGGCATGAGCCACTGTGCCCAGCCCCAAACTATTTCTTAGAGAGCTAATCAGTATGACGAGGTCTTAAGATGAAACCTCTGACCCCTTAAAACAATAAATAATTAACAGGGGCTAGGGATGAGGTTTGACATGGCTGTTCTTGCGGAAATCACATGGATCAGTAAGCTAGAGATCACAATTTACAGAAGAGGGCAGTTCCTGGATAAACAATTTGAAGATTGCCCAACAGGTTGCTTTCATATCAAATATTAAAGTAATATCAGGCTGGATACAGTGGCTCATGCCTGTTATTCCGGCACTTTGGGAGTTTGAGGCAGGCAGATAACATGAGGCCAGGAGGTAGAGACCAGCCTGGCCAACATGGCAAAACCCCGTCTCTGCTAAAAATACAAAAATTAGCAAGGGTGGTGGTGCCTGGCTCCCTCCTGAGGCAGGAGGATCATTTGAACTCAGGACAGGGAGGTTGCAGTTAGCCAAGACTGAGCCACAGTACTCAAGCCTGGGAAAGAGCAAGATCCCATCTCCTAAATAAATAAATAAATAAAGTAATATCAAATGAAACAAATAACTTTAAATCTAATCAAATATTCAAGTCATCCTTATTTCTACAATTTTGTTAAAATTCTAAAATTATAAGATATTTTATATCTTAGCAACCTTGTCTGAAGAAGCTGTTATTTTATACTTGTTGATGGGCCATTTAATAATAGATAGATTTCTGTTCATGTAAAGGAAGATACACAACTATTTATACTGCATTTAGTGATCAATGAATAAAAATTTCATATAAATTATATTAATATTAAAAGTATTCATTAAATGTCTACAATATACTTGCAACTATTCTAAATATCAAAAATGTATATTATATATCCTAACAAATAAAACTCTAGAAGTACATTTTATTTAAACATTTTATCATTGGATATAATCATAATTAAAGTCTATTAAACAATTTAAACTGTATTTGGTGTATTTATTACGGCTATAACAAATTTCCACAACCAAATAAAACAACACAAATGTATTCTCTTACAGTTTTGACTGTAAGTCTGACATAGATTCCCTTGAACTAAAATCAAGGTGTTAGCAATGCTATGTTCCTTTCTGGAGGCTATCAGGGAGAGTCTGTTTCTCTGCAATTTTCCAGCTTATGAGAGGATACTCATATTTCTTGGTCCATGGCCATCTTCAGAACCAGCAACACTGAATCTTTCTGATCCTTCTTATAAAAGTCACATATTCCTCTGAGTGCTGCAGAAAAACGTTCTCCAATCTGAAGGACTCACGATTAGGTTGAGCCCTCCTGGATAATCAAGCGTATTTTTTGATCTAGAGTCCTTTCCTTAATCACATCTGCAGAGTCCCTGTTGCCATGTAACATACCATACTCATAGGGTATGGATTTGGAAGTGAACATTTAAAGGGGGAGTGAAAGAATTATTCTGCCTATGTACCCGATTCATTTGGATGCTTTGAACACCTTAAAAAGTAGACAAAACCACACACATACAAGCATGACAAAATGTTCTATACTTGCACAAATTCATTCTAAAAATAACACCAGTGTTTTAAGAAGTTTGTCTTTATTTTAATCTAGTTGTATGCCATCTTAGAATAATGAGAGGCTTAGTTCGAGATCCTTTTAGGGTATCAGAAAAATTACTATGAAATCTTTTGGTAAATGCGGTAATTCTACTAAGAAAGAGAATTCTTTCTTAGACTAGCTAAGGTGACAGAATCTGGGTCACTGATCAATTGATTCGTGATCAGGGCTCAGGACTTAACTGACTTCTTCCAAGGTGATTCAAATTAAAGTCACTGGTACTGAGGCTGCCTTTGCCCTTTTTATAGATAAATTGCACTTGTTACATCAATAAGACTTTTTCTTTAAGGTCCGTGCCTCTAGAATAGATTTCAGTTCTCTCAAGTTGGGATCTCCTGCCAAAGTGATAGATTTTTAAAGCCCTGCTTAGTTTGCATTACATAACTCATTGTTCTGTCAGTTTGACATATTGACCTGTTCTCTTAGAATTCTTTAAAAGTTGATGCATTCCTTTTTAACATAGTATTACAATTAGCAGAGCCATCTAGAGGTTTTAGCTCCTAGAAAATAAGGGATTGAGTCTGGTAGTCAAATGTGTGTTTTTTTGTTTTGCTTTTTTTTTTAGAAATGTGCCTAATTTGTTATCCAGGGACATGCTGTATAACTTTTGATAATTATGTACAAACTTATTCTTCCTTCTGATACAATAGAATTCTCAGATTTCAAGGACTATTATTTGTGAACTTACAACTCTCTGTGTTTATTCTTTACAGTTTTTCTGGATATAAACATATACTATAGGCAGATTCCTAATGAATATTATATACTTTTTTTTTTTTTGAGATGGAATCTCACTCTGCCACCCAGGCTGGAGGGCAGTGGCCTGAACTCACTGCAACCTCTGCCTCCCGGGTTCAAGTGATTCTCCTGCCTCAGCCTCCCAAGCAGCTGGGATTATAGGCACATGCCACCATGCCCAGCTAATTTTTACATTTTTAGTAGCGATGGGATTTTGCCACGTTGGCCAGGCTTGTCTCAAACTCTTGACCTCAGGTGATCAGCCCACCTCAGTCTCCCAAAGCGCTGGGATTACAGGCGTGAACCACTGTACCCGGCCTATATTTTTTAAAACATGCATGCACACACATACACATATATACATATGCATATTATCTATGTATCTACCTATATCTATATACCTCTACTTAGGAAAAATAAATTCAAAACAAGGTGTACTATGTAAAATATTTAACAACTAGGAGAGTTCAAATGCCAATTCATCAAAACAGATGCCACCTCATAAAGAATGGATACTAGCCGTAAATATCCACTGGTACATCCACAACAATGAATGCCTGTTGAATATTAACCTTTTTTATGCTCCATATTTTCTAATTTTCAAGGACACATGACCCTTAACAAACTAAAATTATTTTAATAAATCATAATAGCTTTGATTGTTGTTGTTACTGTCATTATTTTTACCGTTATTCTCCTCAGATTTCTTAATCAATGCAAACACCTTAAGTTAGCTCCTTTTTCCCTGCAGCACTCATCTCTCAAGGAATTCTGACTCCTCTTACTAGAGAAGATTGCTGGATGCCCAAATCAAGGGGTAAAATGCATGAGGGTTGATAGTGGTTAAAATTGTCTCTTTAATCGGACCACTTATGGAAGAGCTGTAAGAGCTTTTAAAGTTACTGGTTATTACAAGTTTTCCAATGCATTTGTTGGTGTCTGATCCCATCTTTAAAAAAAATAAGTATTTATACTTTAAAACTTTCTACTACAAAAATGCCTCAAAACGTATTAATATCCAAACACTTTTTTCTCATTCTTAGAGAATTTCTATTTTCTTTGCTCTTATGTTTCTAACTTTTCAGTGGTGCAAAAGTCCTTTAAACTTGAGAAATCTGACGGCTGTAACATATTTATGCAACCACATTAACGACACAAATGATATTTAGTAGTCAGTTTGGTTAGCTGATTGGGAGAGACACCACAAAAATAAGGTAAACTGTGCTGAATGCCTGTCCATACTGATAGACAAGTCATGACATTTACGATCAATGGAATTGTGAAAAGACCTACTTAGGCTAAATAATCATTTGTTCCTGTTTTTAAAAGCCAGTAAGAGAAAATTAGGTGAATAGTGATCAGGAGCTTAAAAGCTTAACAAATGGCATGATTTAGATTTAAAATGCATAATCCTATTTCAAAGTTCATCTATTTAGACTCTATATTTTCTCAAATTTTAAAAAGCACCCGCAGCACCCTGGAAATACATATTTAATATTATACCATTATGGCCAGTCATTGAGAACAACATTTTGAAAATGTGTTCTCTAAAGCGATGAGGTCTTCTGAAGAATCTACTAATTGAAGTATATTAGTCCGTTTTTATGCTGCTGATAAAGATATACCTGAGACTGGGAAGGAAAAGAGGTTTGATTGAACTTACAGTTCCACATGGCTGGGGAGGCCTCAGAATCATGATGCAAGGCGAAAGGCACTCCTTACATGGTGACAGCAAGAGAAAATGGAAGGATGCAAAAGCGGAAACCCTGATAAAACCATGAGATCTCATGAGACTTATTCACTACCACAAGAACAGTATGGGGGGAACTGCCCCCATGATTCAAACTGTCTCCACTAGGTGTCTCCCACAACACATGGGAATTATGGGAGTACAATTCAAGATGACATTTGGGTGGGAACACAGAGTCAAATCATATCATTCCACCTCTGGCCCCTCCAAATTCCATGTCCTCACATTTCAAAACCAATCATGCCTTCCCAACAGTCCCCCAAAGTCTTAACTCATTTCAGCATTAATCCAAAAGTCCACATTCCAAAGTCTCATCTGACACAAGACAAGTCCCTTCTGCCTATGAGCCTGTAAAATCAAAAGCAAGCTAGTCACTTCCTAGATACAATGCAGGTACAGGTATTGGGTAAATACAGCCATTCCAAAGAGGAGAAATTGGCCAAAACACAGAGGTTACAGGGCCCAAGCAAGTCCAAAATCCAGAGGAGCAGTAAAATCTTAAAGCTCCAAAATGATCTCCTTTGATTCCAGGTCTCACATCCAGGTCATGCTGATGCAAGGGGTAGGTTCCCATGGTCTTGGGCACCTCCACTCCTGTGGCTTTGCAGGGTATAGCCCCCCTCCTGGCTACTTTCACAGGCTGGTGTTGAGTGTCTGCAGCTTTTCCAGGTGCAAAGTGCAAGCTGTCTAGGGTCTGGAGGACCATGGCCCTCTTCTCACAGCTCCACTACGGCGGTGCCCCAGTAGGGACTCTGTGTGGGGACTCTGTGTGGGGACTCCGGCCCCACATTTCCCTTCCACACTGCCCTAACAGAGGTTCTCCATGAGGGCCCCACCCCTGCAGCAAACTTTTGCCAGGGTATCCAGGAGTTTCTGTACATCTTTTGAAATCTAGGTGGAGGTTCCCAAACCTCAGTTTTCCTGAATTCTGTGTACCCACAGGCTCAACACCACGTGGAAGCTCCCAAGGCTCAGGGCTTCCACCCTCTGAAGCAACAACCCAAACTGTACCTTGACCCCTTTTAGTCATGGTTGAAATGGCTGGGATGCAGGGCACTATGTCCCTAGACTGCACACAGCATGGGGACCTCGGGCCCAGCTCACCATTTTTTCCTAGATCTCCAGGCCTGTGATGGGAGGGGTGCTTTGAAAACCTCTGACATGCCCTGGAGACATTTTCCCCATTGTCTTGGGGATTAACATTTGGCTCCTCGTTACTTATGCATATTTCTGCAGCAGCTTGAATGTCTCCTCAGAAAAAGGGTTTTTCTTTTCTATCGCATTGTCAGGTTGCAAATTCTCCACACTTTCATGCTCTGCTTCCCTTATAAAACTGAATGCCTTTTACAGCACCCAAGTCACCTCTTGAGTGCTTTGCTGCTTAGCAATTCCTTCTACCAGATACCCTAAATCATCTCTCTCAAGTTCAGAGTTTCACAGATCTCTGGGGCCGGGGCAAAATGCTGCCAGTCTCTTTGCTAAAACATAACAAGAGTCACCTTTGCTCCAGTTCCCAATAAATTCCTCATCTCCATCTGAGACCACCTCAGCCTGGACCTTATTATCCATATCACTATCAGCCTTTTGGGCAAAGCCACTCAACAAATCTCTAGGAAGTTTCCAACTTTCCACCTTTTCTTATTTTCTTCTGAGCCCTCCAAACTGTTCCAACCTCTGCCTGTTACCCAGTTCCAAAGTCGATTCCATATTTTTGGGTATCTTTTCAGCAGCACCCCACTCTGCTGGAACCAATTTACTGTATTAGTCCATTTTCATGCTGCTGATAAAGACATACCCGAGACTGAGAAGAAAAAGAGGTTTAGTTGGACTTACAGTTCCACATGGCTAGGGAGGCCTCAGAATCACAGCAGGAGGCAAAAGGCACTTCTTACCTGGCAGTGGCAACGGAAAATGAGAAGTATGCAAAAGTGGAAACCCTTGATAAAACCATCAAATCTTGTGAGAATTATTCACTACCATGAGAACAGTATGGGGGAAATTGCCCCCATGATTAAAATTATCTCCCACCAGGTCCCTCCCACAACACGTGGGAATTATGGGAGTGCAATTCAATGAGATTTGGGTTGGGAAACAGAGCTGAACCATATCATGAAGAAAATAGGATTTTATATTATAATACTTCTCCTCTGTTGGCAATATGAGTAAGTGGCTATTAAAAATAGTACGCACACTTATTGTTCTATATTTAGGAGAGTTTATTCTCTCCAATTTGACCTTGAATTTTTAAAATAATTTACCCATCCACTCATTCAATAAAAATGTATCTATAATTTATTGCTCTACACTCGAGGAATAAAATGATGAAGAAAGCATATACCTTTTTCCTGAAATTCTATTTTATCTTTTCCTAGCCATTCTTAGCCTCTTCCTCCTAGATATTTCTTACTAAGATTTTAGAAGCCTGCTAAGGAATTATATTCTCTAGAAACCCTTTATTGATCTCCCAAGACTAGAAAATAGCCTCTCCATGTGCTTTCATGATACTCTATTTAGCTTTTTGTAATATTTTCATCCTGGATGGTCACTGACTGTGTTCTTGTCTGAATGCCCAGTACATCCTGCCCCCCTTTAGTGACCTGTATGCAATTACTGTATCATTCACCATGGTGTTCACACACCCTAAATCCTAAAACAGTCAGATCTCTATCAATAGCATTAATTCAATATTGGTTGAATTAATGCCAGTTAATGTGGGTGGTGTTCCTACTTCCCAAACTTTTATTCTTTAATGAGTCAGTACTATAGGCACAGTGGTACTGCAGAAGCTTAATCATAGCACTGTAGTAGGCACAGAATGTAAAGAGAGCACAAAGGGGAGCCAGAGAACTGGCTCTTGGTGAGCCATGGTCATTTCAAGTGGAAAGTGATAGTTATACCATCTACATGTAGAGGGCTGAATATATTTAAGGGGAAACTGGACCAGTGCTTCCTGAGGGCTTGAGTTTCTTGGTACCTTACCAAAACTATAAATAGATTTTTCCTGTCCCAATCTGAAAGACAGGTGAGAGCAGAAAGCCTCTCCATTTCAAGTTAATCAATGTTTTACTGTAAATTGAACGAACAAGTAGACAAATATCCCACACCAAGGGCTAAGTGAATGAAAGACAGGAGCTTATCGACTGTCACAGCTATCAAAGTGCCCTAATTTCACACTCTGGCACTCTTCCTATTATGGAAAGGAAAAGATATCAACTTGGAAAAATGACCAGGAGAAGTGTAGGCTGAAATGAACCTGGTTTTCATAACTTGTCTTGAGAAAGGTAACTAAAGGCAGAGATTAGAAATTCACATTAAAATAGAGAGAGAATGACATCTACTGGTTGAGAGAATTTGGCCTTGTAGTTAGCTAGTAATGGTTTTTCCCCAAAAAGTTTGAATGTTTTCCTTTCTTCTTATATATATAACTCCAAATAATGATAATGGGAATTATCTACACATGATGAGGGGGAAATTGACCTATTATCTGTATAGTTCTAATAATAATGAAAGAAAGTTAATCCTTAATTGGCTGGCATTGCAGTTAGAAGTATTTTGCAAATGTCTTTAAATGACATTGACTTAATTTCTGTACATGTATAAGCAGTTTTTTTAATGACAGTCTCTTGTACAAAACTGTCATCAACTTTCTTGCAAATAAAAAGCAGAAATTTATGTGTGACAATTTTTAAAATCATTTATTGTACAAATCATAGGAGCTTTCTGTACTAAAAATTATTTGCATTTCTAAAATCAATTATCAAGGGAAAAAGTCTGTGTGACCTTGGGATTGGTGATAAGTTTTTAGGTATATCACCCAAAGCATAATCCCTAAAAGAATTGACAAATTGGACTTCATTAAAATTAAAAGCTATTCTGTTAAAGACGTTGCTGAGACAGTGAAAAGAAAAGGCTCAGACTGGGAGAGATTATTTTAATTTTTTTTTTTTTTTTTTTTTTTGTATATTCAAACAGTCTACACTGAGATTCATCCGCTTCCTGTAAGGAGAGTTGAGGTTTTGTATGGCTTATGGGTTGCCAGAGCTGAAGGCAAGGCTGCAATCAAAGGAAAGTCCAAATTTTTTAAAAAAATAAAAACTTCAGATGAGAAGTGAAAAGCTCAAATATTAACATTTGTTTTCTTATCTAGAAGAACAATGTAATAGGAACAAATTAATTTGAGCAGATATTTTGCTTTAAGTATTTTAAAGCAATTTTTATTTTAAGATAAAGAGAAATCCTTTCTAGACCATTGATATTAAAATAAACTTAATCATTGAATTTCAACCTTTCCAGCATTTGCTTTCTTCCCATAAATAACATTAAAGGACACAAATTCAAATCAATAGTACCAGACTTACCTAGATAAACCTAAGTCAAACATTATGCACTAACTAATCTCCTCTTCTCAAATTTACACGTTTCAAGAGTTAGAATTGCGGTCTTATTACTACTGATTTTCTTCAAAAATCAATTAGGGAACAAAGGACTGTTTTTAAAATCATAGCAGAATAAAAACATATACAGTCATGCATTACTTAACAGTGGGGATATGTTCTGAGAAATGTGTCACTAGGTGATTTAATTGCTGTGTGAACATGATAGAGTTACTTACATAAATCTCAATGCTGTAGCCTACCACACACCTAGGCTGTATGATATAGCTTCTTGTTCCTAGGCTACAAATCTTCATAGAATGTTACTGTACTGAAAACTGTAGGCAATTAAAACACAATGGTATTTGTGTATATAAGCAGACTATACTCCTAGTATTCGGAAGAAAAGGGCTAAGAATACCAAATATTGGTCAATGGATGCATAATCATACACAATCAAATTGACATAGTCTGTCACACAAAAAAAGAAATAGCAATATCACTTTAAATTCTTGTTGATAAATGAAGCACTTCAGTTTGTATTTTATTTTACTATTATCTACATCTCACCATAGGAAAACCACTTTTTCCAAATAAAATGTACTTTCATTTATCTGAGCATAAAAGCCATTTTATGTGGAGATTACTTGGAAAGCATTTACAACCCTAAATTTTAAAAATTATGCAAAATCTCACCACTCCAGAAAAATGCTACCAACATTCTATTTGATTTCAAACGTCAACATTATTTGAAAAATTAAATTGGGATTATAGCACACATACTATTTCATCTAGTTTATAATATATAAACTATTTCTTATCAAAATATGTTTATAAGTTCTCTCCCATGCCAATGAAACATTTTTTTAGTCCCTAATGGCTGTTTAGTCTTTCAGTATTTGATGAACCACAACTGATCTAATCAATTTCTCTAAAATTAAACACATAGACTGGTTCAAATATTCACTATTAAAAGAAATACTAATATTTCTTGCCTTTATAGGTCTTTTTTGGCCATCAAACTACATTACCATTGGTTCTATTTTTTCCAGAATTTCAGCCGTCTTACCATCCTTTTCACTTCTAATTATGGCTACTTTTGTTTTTCTACTAACATGATATTTGATCCAATGTTTCTAACTGTCAGGGTCAAAAGTGAAACCTTATCCTTTGGGTCCCCTTTTTTAACAGATAATTTGACACATTTCGAAAAACCCAAACTCCCCGCACGCACTGCTTCACTTGATAAAGTAACTTTGAATTTGTGATACAAATTTTATATAAATCATTTTTACTATAAGTTTTCATTTAAAACATTTTAACATTTGTATGTGGTTTGAGACCCACAAGAACAACAAAGCTGCTTATGTAACTTTTTTAAAGACACAATTAATATATTTCTGAAACCAGAGGCCAGAGGTGAGTGGTCCAGATGACTGGGGCTGCTCAGCTTCATCGGGTCAGGCAGGAATGTGGCTTCCTCCCATTGTTTTGTCGTTGTTGTTTTAGTTTTATTTGGATTTTGATTGACACATAATTATACATATTTATGGGGTACAATGTGATGTTTTCATGCATGTATACATGGTGTAATGATCCAATCAGGGTAATTAGTGTATCCATCACCTCAAATGGCTGCCATTTTTTTTTTGTTGTGAGAACATTCAAACGTCTCCCTTCTAGCTATTTGGACGTACACAATACATTGTTGTTGACTATAGTCACCCTACTGTGCAAGAGAATGCCAGAATTTATTCTTCCTAACTGTAACATTTTTGGTGCACCCATCACTCACGCAGTGGACACTGCACACAATGTGTAGTCTTTTTAAACATTCCATGTATGAGTGAGATCATCTGTCATAGGTCCTTTGTGCGTAGCATATTTCACTCAACATCATGTTCTCTAGGTTCATCCATGTTGTCACAAAGGACAGGATTTTGTCTTTTTTTTTTTTTTTGGCTGAATAGTATTTCACTATGTAGGCATACCACATTTTCAAAAATCCATGAATCAATCTGTGAACATTAGGTTGATTCATGATCTTGGCTATTGTGAATAGCATTGCAATAAATGTGGGAGGGCAGATATATTTTTGACATACTGGTTTAATTTCCTCTGGATACACACCCAGTAGTGGGATTGTTGAATCACATAGTAGTTTTATTTTTAATTCTTGAGAAACCTCCATATTATTGTCTGTAATGGCTGTGCTAATTTACATTCCCACCCACAGTGTATGAGTTCCCCTTTCTCCACATCCTCAGTAGAATTTGTTACCTTTTGTCTTCTGATACCTTGTTTTAGTGTCCACCCCCTGTCATGTTATACTACAACTCTCTCATTATGGAGGAGTTAAATAGCAGTTTTACTGAGATGTAATTCACATAAAATTCACTCTTGCAAAGTGTACAGTTCAGTGGGTTTTAGCATATACACAGAGTTATTCAGCAGAGTTCTTAATAACTCAGTCCCAAACCTATTCACTAGACTAGAGCAAGTAAGTTGTTATGCATTGGCAGAGGGGACATGTGGTGGCCCAGAGAGGAGGAGTCTAAAGTGTTTCCACAAATGGGAAGCTCCAAGCAGAATATTAGAGCCTGAATGGGGTATGGGGGACAAACCTGAAGAAGGGTAGTATGAAGTGCCAGAGCCCACCAGGATGAGAAGGGCATCCACGATGGGGAGAAGGAGGAACAGTATACCCAGATGCTCCTGGCACAGCCTGAGCAGGATGAAGCAAACATCCCCATAAGAGTGTGGTCCAGCATGATGTGAGCCCAGCAGGGCGAGGAGGTGGCTATACAGCGTGAGCAGGCATCCAGGAATGGGAAGTCAGAGATGACCAGAGTGAAGAGGGCATCAACACAGAGAAGGGATGGCAATAGAAATAGGAGATTGGTAATGTACAGGGAATTGGCCAAATAAGTACACATCAAAGCGTAACAGGGGCCAGTCTTATATCATAGAACTGTGGTATAAATAGGCAAAAATGATGTCTAGTATGATCCCTGAGGTGACACAGTGAAATTGGAAATATATGTGAATTTATGGTTTTCAATATATAACAATAGATATAGAAATAAATGTGGAGATAAGTGCATATGCATATAAGTGTGCATATACTTATTGCAATCACTGACATGACCTAGAACCAAAAACACCCCTAACAACAAGCATACCTGAGGCTCAGCTCCTAGTTTTTTTAATACTCATCTCCACCAAAAGGCACTCAGACTTGTTATAAAAATGACTGCTTCCAAAACGGAGGCAGTGAAAGTAAAAGACGAGCCTGGGACATGTTTTTGTGCTAGAAAGCAAGCCAGTATAAAAGGAATGACTAAGCCATGTCAAAGGGAAATAGGGAAAGCTTGAAAGGACTCTTGTTGGCCAAATCTGAAGCAATTTGACTATGAAAGTAATCAAAGTAATGATTTGGAAAGCACTGGCAAAAATAGAAAGCCATGAGTCTATAATTTGCTAAAGAATGGGATAGATGAAAAGTAAGGCCCCACAAAATATATATTAATTACAAAAGAGAAAACAGTGGCTCGAAGACACCAACTTAATCAGCAATCAAAGTGAACATCATTAGTAGTTCAGCAGATCAAATTTATGCGTCACCTGATAGGGTGCAGGGAGAAGGACACACCACCACTTCTGCAGCTTTCCTGATAAAAATTCAGAATTTAATATAGTCATGAGTAAGCAAAAAACTGATACAAATTGAAGGACATTTGAAAAAATAACTAGTTTCATCTTCAAAAGTGTCAAGGCCATGAAAGTCAAGAAAAATCTGAGGAGAAATTGTTCCAAAACGTAAGAGAGTAAAGGTTCATGACAAGTAAATGCAGTGAAAGACTCTGAACTGGGTCTTCTGGCTATAAAAAAAAAAAAGTACTGGGATAACTGGTGTGACTAGAATAGGATTAGTGTATTTATGATAGTAATATGTCTGTGTTAATTTCCTGATTTTGACAGTTTGCTGTGATGATATAAAATAATGGGGTATATTCTGCAGGTAGACCAATGTTCTGTTGTTTCAAAAGAATAAAAGATAAATTTCAAAACCACAGGCAAAATAAGAAACATTCTAAAGCAATTCATTACACAAAAAAAATGCAGTAAGTACACACTAAAATATTAGGTAGTGAAGGGGCATCAGATTAGCCCTCTGAAATGTTACAGGAATAAAAAGCAATTTGTCCTTTCCTATAAATCTGAGATGATTTCAAAATATTTTAACATTCCAATGAAAAAGGATCTGAATTTCAGATAAATAGTAACATTCAATTCTTTTCATCATCTACAAAAGCCAACATATGACTGCAGGAATTGAAAATAGCTCATAAGGCTCAGGAAGATTGTCTTGTTTGATTTTTCCCACCTAGGAGAAAGAAAGCAGAACTACAAAAGAATTGTGCTTCTCCTTTCTCAGCTTCAAGAGGACATTTGATCATCAAAGCACAACTTTCTTTCTGCCTCTTGCAGAAAATTTTGCCTGCATAACTGCCAAATAGCTCCTGGATTCAGCACCTAGGACAGTGCTTGGTAGACCATAATAACAGAAATAGTGGTCACAGAACACTCTTACTCAATGTTATGCAGAGAATGAAGGTCAAAGCCAGAATTTAAAGGTGGATTATTTGGCTTTAAGAATCCTATTAAACAAATCTTTGTTGACTAAAACTTGATAAATTTACTCTTCTTAATTGGGTAGTTTATTAAGCATGAAAAGGCTAATTTTCCCACTGGATTCCTTTGTAAAATCATTGAAGATATAATATTGCTCTGCTTTCCTTAAAAAGCATCTGTACTCTTGACTTAGGATTGTCTTGGAGATGCGGGCTCTTTTTTGGTTCCATATGAACTTTAAAGCAGTTTTTTCCAATTCTGTGAAGAAACTCATTGGTAGTTTGATGGGGATGGCATTGAATCTATAAATAACCTTGGGCAGTATGGCCATTTTCACGATATTGATTCTTCCTATCCATGAGCATGGTATGTTCTTCCATTTGTTTGTGTCCTCTTTTATTTCACTGAGCAGTGGTTTGTAGTTCTCCTTGAAGAGGTCCTTTACATCCCTTGTAAGTTGGATTCCTAGATATTTTATTCTCTTTGAAGCGATTGTGAATGGAAGTTCATTCATGATTTGGCTCTCTGTTTGTCTATTACTGGTGTATAAGAATGCTTGTGATTTTTGCACATTAATTTTGTATCCTGAGACTTTGCTGAAGTTGCTTATCAGCTTAAGGAGATTTTGGGCTGAGACAATGGGGTTTTCTAAATATACAATCATGTCATTTGCAAAGAGGGACAATTTGACTTCTTCTTTTCCTAACTGAATACTCTTGATTTCTTTCTCTTGCCTGATTGCCCTAGCCAGAACTTCCAACACTATGTTGAATAGGAGTGGTGAGAGAGGGCATCCCTGTCTTGTGCCAGTTTTCAAAGGGAATTTTTCCAGTTTTTGCCCATTCAGTATGATATTGGCTGTGGGTTTGTCATAAATAGCTCTTATTATTTTGAGGTACGTTCCATCAATACCGAATTTATTGTGTGTTAAAGAACAAAGCTGGAGGCATCACGCTACCTGACTTCAAAATGTACTACAAGGCTACAGTAACCAAAACAGCATGGTACTGGTACCAAAACAGAGATATAGACCAATGGAACAGAACAGAGTCCTCAGAAATAATACCACACATCTACAGCCATCTGATCTTTGACAAACCTGAGAGAAACAAGAAATGGGGAAAGGATTCCCTATTTAATAAATAGTGCTGGGAAAATTGGCTAGCCATAAGTAGAAAGCTGAAACTGGATCCTTTCCTTACTCCTTATACAAAAATTAATTCAAGATGGATTAGAGACTTAAATGTTAGACCTAATACCATAAAAATTCTAGAAGAAAACCTAGGTAGTACCATTCAGGACATAGGCATGGGCAAAGACTTCATGTCTAAAACACCAAAAGCAATGGCAGCAAAAGCCAAAATTGACAAATGGGATCTCATTAAACTAAAGAGCTTCTGCACAGCAAAAGAAACTACCATCAGAGTGAACAGGCAACCTACAGAATGGGAGAAAATTTTTGCAATCTACTCATCTGACAAAGGGCTAATATCCAGAACCTACAAAGAACTCAAACAAATTTACAAGAAAAAAACAAACAACCCCATCCAAAAGTGGGCAAAGGATATGAACAGACATTTCTCAAAAGAAGACATTCATACAGCCAACAGACACATGAAAAAATGCTCATCATCACTGGCCATCAGAGAAATGCAAATCAAAACCACAATGAGATACC
This sequence comes from Chlorocebus sabaeus, assembly GCF_047675955.1. Taxonomy (NCBI): domain Eukaryota; kingdom Metazoa; phylum Chordata; class Mammalia; order Primates; family Cercopithecidae; genus Chlorocebus; species Chlorocebus sabaeus. Next base: position 19,552,099 of record NC_132926.1, on the reverse strand, counting down.
ATCTCACACCAGTTAGAATGGCGATCATTAAAAAGTCAGGAAACAACAGGTGCTGGAGAGGATGTGGAGAAATAGGAACACTTTTACACTGTTGGTGGGATTATAAACTAGTTCAACCATTATGGAAAACAGTATGGTGATTCCTCAAAGATCTAGAACTAGATGTACCACATGACCCAGCCATCCTATTACTGGGTATATACCCAAAGGATTATAAATCATGCTGCTATAAAGACACATGCACATGTATGTTTATTGTGGCACTATTCACAATAGCAAAGACTTGGAATCAACCCAAATGTCCATCAGTGACAGACTGGATTAAGAAAATGTGGCACATATACACCATGGAATACTATGCAGCCATAAAAAAGGATGAGTTTGTGTCCTTTGTAGGGACATGGATGCAGCTGGAAACCATCATTCTTAGCAAACTATCACAAGAACAGAAAACCAAACACCGCATGTTCTCACTCATAGGTGGGAACTGAACAATGAGATCACTTGGACACAGGAAGGGGTACATCACACACCGGGGCCTATCATGGGGAGGGGGGAGGGGGGAGGGATTGCATTGGGAGTTATACCTGATGTAAATGACGAGTTGATGGGTGCTGATGAGTTGATGGGTGCAGCACAGCAACATGGCACAAGTATACATATGTAACAAACCTGCACGTTATGCACATGTACCCTAGAACTTAAAGTACAATAATAATAATAAATTAAAAAAATAAAAATAAAAATAAAAAAATAAAAAGCATCTGTATGTAAGAGGAATGTAAGCCATAATGTGATAGTCAATTTTATTTGTCAATTCGACTAGGTTAAGAGGTGCCCAGATAGCTGGTAAAACATTATTTGAGACTGTTTATTTGAGGGTGTTTTCAGAGGAGAGTGGCATTAGAATCAGCAGACTAAATAAAGAAAATCCACCATTACCAAGGTAAGCTAAGTTAATCGAATTCGTTGAAGGCCTAAATAAAACAAATAGGTTGGGTTAGGGCAAATGTAACCTCTCTTCTGGAACTGAAACAATCACCTTCTTTCTTCCAACATCAGAGCTCCAGGTTCTTGGGTCTTTGAACTCTGGAACTTCCACCAGAAGCCCATCCAGTCCTCTGGTCTTGGGCCTCAGACTAGGAGTTACACAATCAGCTCTCCTGGTTCTCAGGCCTTTGGACTCATATTGAATTACACCACCAGTTTTCCAGGGCCTCCAGCTTGCAGACAGCATTATTGTGGGACTTCTTACCTCCATAATCTGTGGAACAATTCCCAATTCCCATAACAAATCCCCTCTTATCTCTCTCTTTTTATATGAACTGTTTTCTTTCTAATTCTATGAAACAACTGACAGGGAGTTGAATATTCCTACTTCATCATGTAGGAATCATACCATGCCCACATTACTGTTTTTGAGTAGTAAAGAGTTAATGAGATAGTAAAATATTATCTCACTAAGTTACAGAGAGAGAAAGAGATATATCTATATCTATATCTATATATATAAGAAGATAGATCTTTAATAGATCCATTATTTTTTGTTACTCCGTTAAAGTCACACTTTGTAAATAAATAGAAATTTTGAAGTTGAAATATTTATTTTATCTTATACGTTCACAAATGGAACTAAGCCATTCAAAACTAAATTCTGAAAATGTCATAACATATTAATTAATTTATTCAATACATATTATTGAACAAGCACTATTCACCAACTCCATTCTAGATGCAGGAGAAATAATTACACAGAGGAAAAAGCAGCTGATTAATGTTATATAAAGATCTCACTAATAAATTCGGTTTTAACAATAAGATACCGAATTTCCCAGTCATTCATATATTCATTTATTCATTCACTCAAAATAGATGTGTTCCCTACTTCTCCCCAGAATGTGGTTAAAGATATGAGCTCAACAATAGCAAAAGCAATATAACAAAAAACAGGTTTAAATAAATCACTGAATAAAATACTCAAAATGTTACAAAATCTAAACAAACTATTTTTGAAATTAAATAGAAATACTTGAGGTCAAAATAAGAATAAGAGGGAAAAGGAAGCACTGTTGACACAAAATAACAATAGCTAATGTGTTTTCTAAGTATCGGAAAATTGTACGTTCTTATCTCATTAACTCTTTACTACTCAAAAATGGTAATGTGGGGATGGTATGATTCATTGAGGAATCAAAACTAAATTGAAGTAATATTCAACTCCCTGTCAATTCTCTTATAGAATTAGAGAGAAAACAGTTAATATAAAAATTAACTGGAAATCTGGAAAGATGAAGTGGTTTGATTTTTCAACTACAGGTGAATTGTTTTCCAAATGTGGTTATAAGGCAGGTCACCGGTGCTGTTTGGGGAAACATAGAGAATGGTAAATGAACTGAATGCATTCCAATGTTCTGATTGTTTCCAAAGGAAAAAAAGACAAATTTCCAAAGAAAATTCTTGGAAGAAAATTAAATCAATTGATTATGCAGAAAATTCATGAGCACTTAAAAAATAAACTAGATCAGTAAGGGTCACAAAAATACTAACGGCAATAGCTCTCATGTATCTCATTTCAAGAGTCTCATTTTGAGTATACTACATGCCAGGTACTATTCTAGTGTCTATATAAAAATTAATCCATCTAACCCTGCAAATATTCTATGTAATAGAAAAAAAAGCCATTTTATAGGTGGAAAACGGAGACATAGGTTTAATGATTAATGCAAAATCATTTATATAAAAATTGGCAGAATCAGAATTTTAATTCAAGCATAATGATTTTAGAGCCTACACTTTTGATCTACTTTTGTTAGAAAAAGACACAATTACAATGTTATTGGCAAGTGCAGAGTACCCCAACATTACTCTATTGGGTGCCTGGCATATACTAAGCATACAACGGCTATTTGTCGAGTAAATGAGCCTTCTAGCTATTTCTATTATTTTTGCCTCAACACCTTTATACATGCTGTTTCCTTTGCCTATAATATTTCTTCAACATCTTTTAAAAAGAGAACTCGTTTTCAACATTTGGATCTGAGCCTGGGTACTCTCTCCACAAATAGACTTCCCTGACTGTCTTTCTAGCATGGACCCCAATCATATATCTAGACAAATATCCATATATATTCAGGCCTATCTCAACTTGAAATCATGAAATCAATCTACTTGACTTATTTGCTTGCAGTTAGTTTGTGCTCTCTCAGTAAGATAAAAGGTGTAAAAGAACAAGAGCCCTGTCTACCATGTTCATAATTCTGTGTTCCTACTAGGCTTTTAATACATGTTTGATGAATAATTGAATGAATAGATGGAAAGAAGGATGGATAAATAATGTATCTGAATTTAAGATAGGCATTTGGTCATAACTTTTATACTGTGCAGGTGGGCTATATGTATTTTCAGCTGGTTAAATTACCAAGCCCCCCAAATCTTCAATTTACCAAAATAATAACAGATTAGAAAAGTTCTCTAATTGCATGATAGATGGTTTCATCTTTAACAGTTTTCAAAAGATTTTTTTTTGTTTAGTAAAAACAAAAAAATGTAAAAAGCAGAATCCATAAGCTCTAACATAGATGTCTAAAACATTTTATATTCAATTATTTTCATTTGTTGTAATATTAGTAGACAATCTCTAGAATCATTTCTACACTCAAAAATATTGTTATCTTTCAACATAGTACATACTAAGGCTTCATCTATGCTGTTGTTGTTGTTGTTGTTCTATGTGTGTGTGTACATATGACAAAAAAGTTAAACATCATAAAATAATATACAGAAGAAGAACTTTAAAAATTGTTTTGCAATGACCATGGAAGCCTACGTTGCTACTTTTTAAACATGTAAGTCCAGAAATGTTATTAAAAATAAATTACAGTTAATACCATGAATAAATGTTAGATTCATGGGGAAAATGCTGCTTTATAGACATATATTGAACATTAGAAGATATAAGAAGTCTTGCTTTTAAAAGTATACATCAAGAAGATATTTGAATGAAATTTTCATTCTTCCCTAAACATAAGCATGTCTTCTTAGGTCATGTATAAATGACAATATAAGTATAAGGAAATCTGAAAATGTGGGTCCTTTCCTCTCTACTCCCTACTTTCTCCATCACTTGGTATACTTACTTAGAAGCAGGACAGGGCCCTGGATTCCAAATCTTTTATTCCCCTCTTTCATAATCACTGCATGCCACTGCCCACACACAAACACACTCAACATATTCTTTTCTGATACAACACCATTCCCTTGGCTATAATAAACTGAACAATATTAAAAAGGACTTTTAAGGACTATGAACCTCAGGCAATTTGAGTACCTGTTCAGAAAACTATTCTCAGTCAAGGAAGACCTGTTGATGTCTCAAATCACGCATTGTGGGCACTTTCTCTATGCCTAACCTAAACCTCGCATCCTCTATCTGAGGCTGTACACATTTCAGGTCCTGGGTTTAGTCAACGTGGAAAGACTGCCATCTACTGAATTACAGGCAACTAATTTGGAATATTGATGCATGTTTGAATTAATCTTGCCTGTGGTGACTCGGTTTTGTTTTTTAATTGAGGATATCACTAATTCTGAGCCATTTCAGGGAGAAGGCAAGAGGATGACTAGCATGGAAGTGGTGACTAACAGTTAATAATTTCCACAATAGCCACTTGTTGAGTGACAAAATAGAGTAACAATCAGGTAATTCTCAGTTGAATAAGAATTAGGAAAAACAGAATAACAAATGTATTGGGTTATTTCCTATATACGTACTGATTTCCTAATATACGTACTGAGATTATATTGCCCTGTTCACCTTTTCTGCCTGCAAAAGCTGTTAACAACCTTTTCGTTGCTGAAACGGTAAAATCAAAACAGTCTGCTAATGGGAAACAAACAAACAAAACCCCACAAACAAACTATCAAATCAAAGGGGGACAAATCATAAAGATTTCTTATGCCTTTCTGTGCTCGCATCTTCATTCATGTGATCCTTGCCTCTTGTTATCTACAACTTCACCAATCTTACCCAATAGATAAAAGAAAAGAGCTTTCTCCAAATTCAGATTACAGCAAGCAAACAACAGTCAAATTTCTCACAACAACAGGAATTATTTATTATGGGCCAAAACAGAAAAAAACAAAATTTTTCTTCACTAAACATGATTATCTGAGGTTTAAAGAAAAGTTAGTGTTGAGAAATCAAATATCAACTCATTAGAGAAAATAGTAGATCATCCTCAAATTCACTATTCATGAATATTGATGTTCATTAGCTGAAACAGAAAGCACAGATGCAGAAACTACCTAATTTACAGAAAGGTTACCTGAATGATGCCAAGCACTTTCCAAAGACAAATAAAAGCTTGATTAATGGCTCAACAGCCAATGAAGCTCATTTAAATTCACTCATGGGGGAAAATGTAATTTTCAAACTAAGCTAATAAAATCTCAGTTTCTTGTACTAAATTAACTTTATTAACTTCATTGTTTAAATTCATGAATGACTTAACACCTAAAATGTTTACTATTAAAAACTCAATAGTTTATTTCATTATTTTAATGTCATTAATCAAATACAAAAAAAAAATCCTCTAAAGTCATGCTTATCAATGTGTTAATGTGTAGGTTCCTGTGGAAATGGCCTGATTCCTGCATGTATACTTTAATAACTATTTCACCACTATTGTAAATTTTCAACAAGTGAACAAGTGTACGAATGTCGCACACAAATAAATTAGAGCTCTCAAGTTACTTATGAACAGCCAAAGTACTGTGCTTGCTACTAAATCTAAAGATTCCACTTTCCCAGAAAATGACAGGCATATAGATATGGAAGTTTTCTTTTTGGCAAAAATACTAAAAATAGCAGCACAAGTTAGTGAGACCTACTAATATCTTAGAAGATGCATACTAAATAATTTGGGAATAAAGATTCTAAGTATATGATTTAATTTCTAAGTATTCAACATGATAGACCAATAAAGTAAATCTGTAAGAATATTTGCTTAACAATCACAATAACAAATATCAATTATTATTAAATATAGATTATATGTGTGTGTATATATATACACACACACATTTTTCTTTCTTTCAATTTTTCTGTATGTTTAAAAACTCAGCTAACACATATTAGGGACAGGAAATAGCAGACACCTCAAATAGCAGAGTTTCTCTTTTCCATCTTTGAGTCTCAAAATGCTATTTTTGAGTGCTATTGATTAATCTCTTGATGTAAACATATATCTTTATTACTATGCTCTAATATCAGAATCGGTGATACCAAGAGTATAGGTATATATCAATAAAGATTTGCTGTCCATAGATATTTTAGGGTCATAATTGTTAGAAAGCTCAAATAGGTTAAAAGACTGCTAGGTTACTATACAAAGTTGAGCATCGAAATGACTAAAAAGGATTGAAAAACAGAAATTTGAATTACCAGCCAAAGAGCTGGGTAACCCTCGCCCTACTAATAAAGCATTACTTTCACTTGGCGCTCATTCTAATTAACTAAACCTTAAGACTAAACTCTGGAAAATAAAGTAAATAAGTGCCTCAGCACATCGATGCATACATACACCAGGCAAGGACAGATGGTCATTTTTTAAAGTAGTCTCAATTTGCACTTCTAAAATATAAAAGGGAGGAGGTCTGCAGACCAGCTCCCCAGGAAAAGGAGTAAAAATTCTTTCTAAAAGTATTTAAAGTATCTGACCGTATTCTTAAAAGCATACAGGGAAATGAAGAAATATTTAATCAAGAAAATCCACTGAAATTCAGTAAGAACAGTGAAAGTCTGGGGAATTTGAAGCATGAGCTGCTCCCTCCTTCCTCCCACCCAGCCTGGCATGATGGAAACTCCATTACAATCTAGAGTACCCATGAGCACAGAACTCCCTCTTCACCAGCAACCAATCAAGAGTTATAGTATTGTTGCTACATTCCCAGTAAGAGTTAGATGTCAGCATTTCTCATCCCATCCCTCATCCCCAGCTATATGTTACAGAAATTAAATTTCAGGAGTGCAGTTGAGAGGGCAAGAGCTCTTCTTACACCTAACCCTCACTCGTGAGGCAGAGGATACTGAAAATAATGGGGCCTAATTGCCCTTGCCTGGTTCATCTGTAGGGCAAAGAATCTATGCCAGAGAGCCCTACCAAGAAGACAAAAGACAACTTCATGGGTATCACACAGAGAGAAGCATGCCACTGTCCTCATCACCAGTTCAGAAGCCCTGGCTCAGAGACTTTCCCAGGGGGAAAAGGCAGGCCATAAGACAGAGAGTTCCAAAGCTCTCTCCAAAGGAATGCCTAACCAAGCTCTTTTGTTGGACAGGAATTAATGGGAAATTGTTAACTTTATTACAGATATAAACTAAACCATTGACCAGCTAGCTTGGTTCCAGAGAGAACCAGGAAAAGGAGTTAAGACTCTTCCTGGGACTAGAAAAAACTCAAAATACTGACATCAAAACTTAGTCCTGAAAAGGATCTTGGTTAAAGTGGATGAAGTATGTGGATAAATGTATAAACCAAGGCATTGTTGAAAATAATAAAGCAATTAACTGGAACTTAGTGAAACTTGACAGCTGGGTGTGGTGGTAGTGAGGAAGGATGGTCAAACAGGGGCCTCCTAAAGCCATTATGAATTCAGAATAACCATATACATTCTGAAGGCTGAACCCTCTGAGGAGTAACATCAAAGGATTCACAATGCAAGAGAAATAGACCTTACTAAAATAGTCCAGCCAATTATTAAATAAGTAAGCAAATGACAAAGAAACGTCCAAATGAAGACCAGAGTCACTCTAATATATTAATATATTATAAATGTCACTATAACATATTAATATGAATGTATTATATATAATAGTGTATATTAATATATTCTATATTAATATATTGTTAATTCCCTGGAAGAGCTGGATGTCAGCATTTCTTGTCCCATCCCTCATCCCTAGCTATATGTTATAGAAATTAAATTTCAGGGGGTGCAGTCGAGAGGGCAAGAGCTCTCCTTACACTTAACCCTCACTTGTAAGGAAGAGGATACTGAGAATAATGATGCCATGGAAAAATGGGGCCTATAGAATATTATTCTGTATTAATATATTATTTATATATTGTATACTGTATATTAAATGGTATTATAATATATGATAAATTAATTATATTATATGTTACATATTAACATATACTATGTTTATAATATAACATATATTATATTAATATTAGTCACCATATTGACTAATTAATCTAAATATATAAACATTTAGTAATATATAATAAATTATTATATATTAACATACATTCTATAAATATATTAATATTAGTCACCATAATATATTAATATATTACATAAAATGAACAGTTTTCAACAGAAATTATGAGACTAAACAAACAGCAATGTGTGACTCATACACCAGAAAGAAAGCAGTGAACTGAAACCGTCTTTGAGAGGGACAAGACATTATATTTAACAAAGACTTGAGATTTGCTGTATGGTCAAAGAACTAAATGAAACCATAATAATGGTGACGATGGTTTATCAAGTAAGTAGACAATGTCACCAAAGAAATAGAACTTACAAAAGAACCAAATCGAATTATGGAGCTGAAAATAAAATAACTGAAATGAAAAATTTGTAAAAGTGACTCAACAATAGGTATGTACTAACAGAAGAAAGAATTTGTGAACCTGAAGATAAATAATAGAGTTTATGCGGTCTGAAAAACAGAGCAAATAGAATGAAGAAAAATAGACCTCAGAGAAATGTGGAACACCTTTAATCACACTAACATATACATAAAAGAAGACAGAAAAAATACTGATAAAAATAATGCTTGAAGTATAAAATTCCAAATTTATTAAAAAATAACAAGGTATACTTCCAAAAAGCTTAACAAACTCCAAGTACAATTAAAAACAAAGATATACACACAGAGACACACCATAATGAAAAGTCTGAAAGTCAAAGACCAGGAGAAATATCTTATTAAAAGTGGCAAAAAATAAATTAATAATTAAAGAATTCATCACCTATAAGAAAAAAAAAAAAATCCCAGTAAGATTAACAACAGACATCTCTTCAGAAACAATGGAGGGCAGAAGACAGTGGGAAAAAAATACTCAACCAATGCTTGGGAGATGGGAGAAGAAAAACCTATGAACCAAGAATTCTATGTCCTGCATAACTGTTTTTCAAAAATAAAGGATTATATACTGTGACTAAGTGGTTTTTATTCCAGGAATGCAAAGTTGGTTGAACATTCAAAAATAAGTTAATACAACACACCATGTCAACAGAATAAATATAAAACCCACCTGATCAATTCAAGAGTCAGAAAGAGTATTTGACAAAATCCAAAACATTTCTGATAGAAATACTCAACAAGCTAAGAATAGAAGGGAACCTCTTCAACCTGATAAAGAGTGTCTATAAAAACCCACAACTACCGTTATACTTAATGGAAAAAAATTAAATTATTTTTCTCCAAGACTTTAAACAAGACAAGAATGTATTCTCTTGCCACTTCTACTTAGTATTCTTTTAAGACTTCTAGCCAGGGCAACCAAGTAAGAAAAATAAATTAAAGGTATTTAAATTGGCAACAAGGAAGTAACACTATCTCGCTTCCTAGATGGCATAATCTTATATACAGAAAAGTATAAGAATTTGTCTAAAAAACAATTAGAACTAATAAAAAAGTTCAGAAAGGTTGCAAAATAACAAATAAATATATAAAATTCTGTGTGTTTCTATATGCTTGCAATAAAATTCCAAAAATAAAATTAAGAGAATGATTTTATTTTAAAATAGCATCAAAAATAATAAAGTGCTTATAAATAAATTTTACAAAAAGGAGTGCAAATTTTATAGTCTGGAAAACACAAAACATTTTTAAGAGAAATTAAGAAGTTCCAAATAAACAGAAGCCATTCTATGGCTATGGTGATTGATTGGAAGATCTAATATTGTTTAATTGGTAATTTTTTTTTTTTTTTTTTTTTTTTGAGACGGAGTCTCGCTGTATCGCCCAGGCTGGAGTGCAGTGGCCGGATCTCAGCTCACTGCAAGCTCCGCCTCCCGGGTTTTTACGCCATTCTCCTGCCTCAGCCTCCCGAGTAGCCGGGACTACAGGCGCCCGCCACCTCGCCCGGCTAGTTTTTTGTATTTTTTAGTAGAGACGGGGTTTCACCGTGTTAGCCAGGATGGTCTCGAACTCCTGACCTCGTGATCCGCCCGTCTTGGCCTCCCAAAGTGCTGGGATTACAGGCTTGAGCCACCGCGCCCGGCCCCTAATTATTATGGAATAAGTTGTACCCTGCCTCCAAAATTCATATGTTGACATCCTAATTAATCCTCAGTACCTGAGAATGTGACTATATTTGGATACAGGGTCTTTAAAGAGGTAATTAAGTTAAAATGAAGTCATTAGAATGGACCTCATCCAAAATGACTGATGTCCTTATAACAACAGGAAATCTGCACACAGATGCATATACAGGAAAAATGATGTAAAGGCACAGGTAGATGTTGGCCATCTATGAGCCAAGGAGAGAAGTTACAGAAGAAACCAACCATGCTGACACCTAGATCTTGGACTTCTGGCCTTCAGAGTTGTGACAAAATAAATTCTTATCATTTAAGCCACTCAATCTCTGGTACTTTGTAATGGCAGCCCTTACAATTTAAGACAGAAAAAATTCCCAAATTGACCTATAGATTCAATGCAATCTCCATCAGAATCCCAGCTGTTTTCTCTGTAAAAATTGACAATCTGCTTTTAAAATTCATATGGAAACTCAAGTAACCCAGGAATAGTGAAAACATTCTTGAAAAAGAATAACAAATTTAGAGGTATGACACTTTTCAATTGCAAAACTTAAGGTAAACCTACAGTAATCAAAACAGCATACTATTTGCATAAAGATAGAGATATAGATCAAAGGAATGGAATTGAATTTCCAGAAGTAAACTCTCACATTTTTTATCAATTGATTCTCAAGAAAGTTGCCAGTACAATTTAGTAGGGGGAGGGGGGAAGAAGTCTTCTCAATAAATGATACTGGGAGAACTGGATATCCACTTACAAAAGTATAAAGTTGGACCCCTATATCACACTGTGTACCAAATCAACTCAAAGTGGATTAATAACCTATATGTAAGAAGTAACACTACCAAACTCTTGACAAAAGAACATAGGCACAAATCATAGCCTTGGGTTTGGCAATGTTTTCTTAGATAAGACACCAAAAACACAAGCAACAACAAATATATTGATAAATTTCACCTCTTAAAAATTAAAGACATTTGTGCCTTAAAAGACATTATCAAGAAAATGAAAAAATAGAAAGTGGGAGAGAATATTTGCAAATCATATGTCTGATAAGGGACTTGTATCTAGACTATCTAAAAAGCTCTTAAAGTCAATAGTAAATCATGTAACCCAGTTTTAAAATAGACAAAGAATTTGAGTAGATATCAAGAAGATATACAAATAACCAATAAGCACATGGGAAACATGTTCAGTACCATTAGTGATCAGGGAAATGCAAATCAACATCACAAGTGAGATACCACCTCACACTCACTGTGATGCTTATACCAAGAAGATAAATAATCAGTGTTGGACAGGATATAGAGGATCAGAACTCATATGCTGCTGGTAGAAATGTAAAACAGTGCAGCCACTTTAGAAAGCAGTCTGACTATTCCTCAAATGATTAAACATAGAGCTAACGTACGATCTAGCAATTGCATTACTAGGTATATATTCAAGAGAAATAAAAACATAGCCACAAAAACTTGCGCACAAATGTTCACAGGATCTTTATTCAGAATATTCAAAAGGTAGAAACAACCCAATGTCCATCAACTGATGAATGAATAAACAAAATATGGATAAATAATCATACATTGGAACATTTTTTCAGCAATAAAAAACTAATTACAAACTCGGGAGGCTGAGGCAGGAGAATCACTTGAACCCGGGAGGCAGAGGTTGCAATGAGCTGAGATGGAGCCATTGCACTCCAACCTGGGCAACAGAGCAAGATTTCTTAAAAAAAAAAAAAAAAAAAAACCTGCTACATACTACAATGTGAAACAATCATGAAGACATTATGCCAAGTGTGAGAAGCCCATCACACAATACCACATATTATATGCTTCAATTTATATTAAATGTCCAGAATAAGCAAACATATGGACACAAAAAGTACATTAGTGGTTGCTTAGACGGCAAGAGGAATAGAAGAACTAAGGAAGGAGTGAAAGGGTAAAGATGTTTCAAAACTGATTATAGTGATTGTTGAACAACTCTGTGAATATCCTAAAAATCATTGAATTTTATACTTTCAATGATTTAATTCTGTGGTATATGAATTGTATTTTAATAAAGTTGTTACAGAAAAGGTTTATCTCACTTTTCCTTTGTCATGTCTATGTATTTCATCAAAGAACATATAAATTATTAGTGATGGATAACGCAATAACCAGTCCTTTAGACACTCTATCATAAGAGTACAGACAATTAAGTTATAATGAAAATAATGATGTAAATATATAAGATGACACCTCTCTATAGGGTGTCAATGAATCTTATAAGAAGAGATACCTTGCAAAGACTTGACCGGTTAGAGATGAATGCCAGGAATTACCTAAAGTGATTTCTGAAGGAGTATGGCATAATAGGCAAAGCTTTTCAGTAATACACAAGAGCATGCACAAGGTCCAGAGGCAAGAGAAACTATATGGCAGGAGCAGGGACCCTGAATTATAATCATGCAATATGCCTACAATGAAAAATTAAAGGAAGAGAGAAAAAAACCTACGATTAGAGAAGTAAGCGGAGACCACATTGTCTCATTGACTGGCCAAAGTGGAGAGTAGGGCTTTGTGATTATGAATGGGAACAGCCAACTTCTACAGGATCATATTGCTTCACGCAGGGTCCTTTATTGCTGGCGACTTCCTGGTTTATTGTGTCTTACACATGTTTCTTAGAGGTGTCAGGGATTCACGAAACAGGAAAAATTTTACTTGCAATTTAAACTCAATCTCTCTGAAATGCCACTTTTTTTTCTTAATATTAAATATTCGTGTTTTCTCTTCAAATCAAATCACCTGGTATCACATTCTTCTTAAGTCTTATGACTGTTACTTTTTAATATTGTTTTTTTTTCTCCACTGGAATATAACAGCTATCAAAGCAGAAAACCTGTTGTGTTTACTGCTGCATCTTCAGTGCCCCAACTAATATACAAAACATGGTAAGAATTCAACAAACCTATATAGAATCAATGAAAATACATCAATCTCTCATTGGTTTCCAATTTCATTTATCTGTTTAAGATTTTTTAATAATATGTGGAATTCACATACCTTTATAAAATTTCCCATAAGTGGAAGAAGAACTGGTGATGGGGAGGGACTGGGAAAGGATAAGGAAACTGTTGTTTTTCTCAAATCTATCTTTTGAAAGATGATATCATTATCCTTTAAGAAGCTGAGAATGTAACATCAACTATCAGCTCCCAAAAGAATCTCATCAAGGTATTGACCTTTGGCGCACATGTCAGACACACTGATTTACCTAGGTGAACAAGAATCCACAACTTCATCTGGATTTTCTATTTTCCTTTGTAATATTTAGTTTTAAAAAATCTGACTTACATGGTTGCCATGGAAATGAGTGAAATGGTGAATCGTGAAGCTTTCAGAAGAATGCTGCATAAATGTGAAAAGGGCTACTTTTATTAATATTTTTACAATGTTGGTAGCTCTCATGATACAGAAGATTCAATAGAAAAAGAGAAAAGTTGATTATTATAGTCCTAACTCTCAGTATGTGATGTAAATGCTGTGAAAAAAATCCATACGTTGTGGCAATGAATAAAAAAATACAGGAAGATTGGTTCTATACTCTGATTTGTTATTTCATGTAAGTAAATATGTCATAAACCATAACCTCTCTGAAGCAATATAATAGCAATTCACTTATACATGTGTATAGGTTCTTTTGTGTAATGTCAGCATCATAAAGTCTTTTCTCTTTACTGTCAACCTAAGCACACAGTTCTTCCTTTATGAAGCCCAGCTCTTTTTAAAAAAGCTTCTGACATCATTTAATGTGAAAAGAAAGAAGTGTATATCTGTGAACCCAATAAGGTAACCATAGTGGGGGACAAGGTTTTAACAGTCACAAAAGTATTGCATAAAATATTTATTGACCATTGTGTGGAAGAATGAAAAAATCCAAAAGATATAATCAGATTCCCCAGGTGGAAAATGGATACCAAAGAGCTTTCAACTTTATATGTAAATTACATACTATGGTATATTTTTAATAGCAGCTAATATAGCATAATTACATTATTTTTGGCTTATTTAGAAATTGTCATTCTCAAATTAAATAATTTTAAATTGGCTTTATTCAAAATATATGCAATAGCTACAATCAATAGAATGATTTTCAAACATGATTAGTAAGATAGTAGCTTATACAAGACCAACTAAATTGTTTATTGCTTTCATGACTGCTGCCTACCTTGAAGACTGTTATCATATCTGAATGGTGCTTATTGAGCAGAGTATATTTTCCTTTTTTGTCCCAAAGCTAATTCTTTAAGTTCTTCTGTCATTTTAGAAAAGGAGATAACCATAAGGACTAGTAAGCTAAGGTGTAACCTCCCCGCACTTCATTAGTTTTCTGGATGTTAAGGGATAGTTGCCAAAAGGCACTTTGACATATATTGTTAAAAGTCTAAAATAAAAGTTCACTTTCAATTTAAACTTTTAAGTCTTGGATGGTGTTCTAGAGGTCCATCTATGAGAACTAACAGTTTTCTTCTGCATTAAGTATATAAGAATATAAGGGTTACTTTTAAGACTCCTACAATTATAACTTATTTGAATTTGATGAGCCTCATTTATCCCTCCAAGAATATTATATTATAAGATCGATAAATAATGCAAAACAGATTTGCCTGCTATGGAAGGTCAAGGAAAGTAATTTCTTCTAGTGATAGGGAGAAATATTAGGAGATGAAGGTAATGTTCAAAAGATTGTGTGTGGTGTTTGAAGTTACCTGCCACGATAGAATAATCAATAACTAACTGGAAAGACCTTCATTTGATCATTCATGCCTCACTGCTCTAGAGCATTATTAAATATTCTCTTGGTTTCTCAGCAGGTTGCCTTTGAAGTTGCCACATGGAACATTTTTGTGCATGAAGGATTATAATTTAGGAAAAAAAGTGATACTGACAGGTAGCTACAAGAGAAAAAGAGATATAATAAACTTGTACATATTTCATCAATTACTCAATGATCTTGAGTTACAGGATTATTTTTATCAAAATATGCTTGTTTCCTCTTGAGAAGTCAGTTTTGCCAAACAGCCAACCACAGTCTATTGAGCATTTGGAAGTACTGGACATAGGGAAAACATTTAAATTATAGCTGGTCCATTATATGGGAGATGTTCATAAAGATGCAATGAATATTTTTTCACCCAAGTATTTTTTGTCAGAAGTTATGATAAATTAAAATGGTTTTCTTTAGGAATATCATATTTTACCTACAAAAGTATTAATGAAAACATTTGCCAAGTCAAAACAAGAACTCAGAACTACTGTGCCATGGGTGTTTTCACTTTCCAAAATCCCAAATATGTAGCAAATATGAAGCAGAGCACAAGTGTCGGCTGAAAGAGGAATTTTATGCATGACCACAAAGGTGGTGTGGCCAAAAGCATTGAAATGGCTCATGTTTACAAAAATCCAAGATCCTACATAAAATTTTGTAATTTATGAAGAATGAACCCTGAGGGAGGAGTCAGTTTTGACTAGAATTACATTCACACACACACAGACACACACAGACACACACACTCATTTGAAAAGATCACCCAAACCAACACTAGTGGTAAGAGTGAGATGAAATTTACATGAAGAAATTCATGGCATGATCCTTAAACAATGACAAATCTTTCATTCCATCATAATGTTCCCATTCAGTCAAAAGGCATTCATTAAAATTTACAATGGATTTACAATAAGAAATGAAAATACAAGGATAAATAAGACACATTCCTTACTCTCAAATCATGGGGAAACCAGGCAGATAATAGATTGCACTATTGTGTAACAAAACCCTGTTCACAGAGAACAGCACGTGATTCTACCAGGGGGAGCCAAGACAATGTCCGTAGAGATGATGTTTTCACTAAGTCTTGATGAGTAAGAAGGAGTTTGCTATACTGAGAAAATATGAGATGACAATCTCTGGAAAGTGTAGAGATTGGGTAAAGAACGTTTGAGAATCACGAAAAATTTAGTGCTACAGAGCACAGAATGCAAAGAATGATGTGGCACTAGCATAGCTGAAGCGGGGTTTGTTGCTATCCTTTTTTACATTTTCAGTAGTTAAAGTTCAGCAGATAGCAATTTGAACATGATAGTTAGGGCAGTGGTAACATTAAGGAAGCTATAAGGTTTATAATAGATTACGTTGAGAAATGAGGGGCAAGGCAGAAGTTAAGGGTGATGCTAATCTTTCTTGCATATATTTACAATGATAATGCCACTCAACAAGATAGAAAAGAAAAAGAAAAAAACCTAAAGGCAGCGAATTCTACTTTTTACATTTTAAGTTTGAATTACAAATTTACTGGGTTTTAGGAACAAAGAAGAGTCAGGTGCAGGAGATGTTGTTGAAATAAACAGCTCAAGATGGCACTTGAAATTTGGGGAGTAAATAGTATCATTCATAGAGAGCAAGAAGGAAAAAAGAGAATTAATGACATTAAGGAATAAAGGAGAATGAGAAGTCAAAAGTTCGGAGAAAAGCTAGGGGCATGGACGTGAGGAGTGGGCAGGTAGTGAGGTAGAATGATTTTCTGAAAGCCTAGAAAAGATTCCTCTAAGGAAGAAAGGCAGGAGGATTGTGACAAGACTGTAAAACACAGAAAAAAGGTCAAAGAAAAAAACTGAAACAGGCTACTGGATTTAGTCATTGAAAAATAAGCCATTGGACTTTGAAAGAAGACTGTCTGTGTAATAGGGACACAAACTAGGTGTCCATGGGCTGAAGCACTGGAATGAAGTGATGATGTGCAAATGATACTACTAAGTCTAGAAAGAAGTTCCAGAAGGATGTAAGAGAGTAACTAAATCTAGTTTAGTTAAAGGTGTTAAGTGTGAGTGCAGCTTTATTTGTCATTATTTTTTTCATAGAATGAAGAGCAAATAGGAATACCTAAGTGTGTTTTTAAACAAAGTGCTTTTATACAAAGTGAAAGACAAAAACCAATGCACAAAGTTCTAAATAATTTGTAATAGAGTCTTAATCTTAGAAAAGGTAGGTGGGGCGTGGTGGCTTACACCTGTAATCCCAGCACTTTGGGAGGTCAAGACGGGCAGATCACTTGAGTTCAGAAGTTCGAGAGCAGTCTGGCCAACATGGTGAAACCCCGTCTCTACTAAAAATACAAAAATTAGCTGGGTGTGGTAACACACACCTGTAGTCGCAGCTACTCGGGAGGCTGAGGTGGGAGAATTGCTTCAACCCGGGAGGCGGAGGTGGCAGTGAGCCGAGATGGCGCCATTGTACTGCAGCCTGGGAGACACAGAGAGACTCTGTCAGAAAGAGAGAAGGAGAGAAGGAGAGAGAGAAAGGGAGAGAGAAAGAGAGAAAGAGAGAGAGAAAGAGAAAGAAAGAAAAAAAATGGCTTATCTCAGATGAAATAGGAAGATACAATGACATATGGAACTTTAGGTGTGTTTACAAACGAGAAGGGGCAAAGAAGTAAATGTTGCAACATAACTTCGATTTTCCTGGAAATACAAATTTCTCATCTCTTGGGAGGTGTTGATGTGGCTTGGATCGGTGTCCCCATCCAAATATCATGTTCAATTATAATTCCCAGTGTTGGAGATGGGGCCTGGGTGATTGGATCATGGGGATGGTATCTCATGAATGTTTTAGCACCATCCCCTTGGTGCTGTTCTAGTGATAGTGAGTGAGTGAGTTATCCTGAGATCTGGTTGTTTAAAAGTGTGTGGCCACTCCCCTCACCATTCATCCTGCTCAGGCCTTAAAAGAGGTGCCTGCTCCCCTTCACCTACTGCCATGATTGTAAGTTTTCTGAGGCCTCCCCAGAAGCTGAACAGAAGCCACTACCTTTCTTGTACAGCTGCAGAACAGTAAGCAGATTAAAGTTCTTTTCTTTATAAATTACCCAGTCTCACATATTTATTTATTTATTTATTTATTTATGTATTTTGTTGAGACGGAGTTTCACTCTTGTTGCGCTTATTCTCTCTTGCATGAATATTTTGTTAAAACAGACAACCAAATTGCATTCTATCTTTGTATATTATTAATATTAAGCTAATTTTAATAAAACCTTATAAACAAATCTATCTAATTTTAATCAGTTGGACCATAAGTTAAGACTTCCAGAAACCTTTTTATAACCTTTTGCAATTTTCCATTAAAGAACAGATTAACACTACAAGAAAATTTTCTAATTCAAACACATGGACCCAGATGCTGGCCTTTCATTAGAGTGTTTTTGATATTAATGTTTAATTTATAGGAACACTCAAATAATCTTTCTCTGAAAATCAGTCCTTACAATCTCATACATCCAACTCTTCCACAATAGTCCCTGGCCCTATAGGAGGTTGAAGAGTTTTAATTTCCAACCCTGTCTCTCACAAAACAGTTCATTCTGTTTGTCATCTTCTCCCAGGTCTGAAGATAAGGCTTTGCATAGGGGGTCAAGGTTCAAAATTTAGCAGGGGTCAGCACTTTTTTCAGAACCAGGAGTCAAAGCTTTGTTAACTTAATAGCACAAGGATTAGTTAATAAGATATTTATGCTACAGAAACTCCTATCATTCTCTCTAACATGTCACATATTAAAACACTGTGTTTTTTTATCTAATAGTTACTGCCTGCAACACTTCAATCCACTGTATTAGTTTACTCATTGCATATGCCTAATTGCTAGCATTCTAGTGATAGAACTGTGACCAAACACATCACAAATGTGATAAGTCCTATGCCAAACTTACCAAAGTAAGACAACTAACTCTTCTCTCCATAATTTAAAAAAATGATGAATGCAAATTTCAGTTCTGGAAACTCAGTATGAAAATAAATAATTTTGCTTCACTTAAATTCTGTGCTACAAAACAAGGACAAAGTAAGAACAATCTCCCAATAATTTCTTTTCAGCTATTTCAAAGAGTGTTATCACATATTTCTGAAACTTGTTTCCAGATACAGTACTGATAACAGATTAGGTAATTTTCGCCACTAAAATCTTCAATCCAATGCAACATTTGTACATATTTCATTTCCAAGTATACACAAAGGTCCATCAGTGATAAATGATTGGGATAAAAAAATCATTAGAAAGTCTCACTTTTTCATTAATTGTTAATTAATACTTAAACCAGGTAAATGTCATTTAATGCTAATAATGGTTAAAAACAACTAAAGTAGTATGAGAGAAATCCCAGTCAATATAATTTCCTTAAGGACAAACCCAGTCTTTCCTAAACTTTAAAACTTTGTACCCATATCACAGTTTTTTTCTCATTATAGGAAAAGATCTGAAACAAACTCAAATTATTAATTTAATGGAATTACTTTGGATATATACACCATTTCAGCATTTCTACTCGCATCTACTTTTCCAAGTAACACAATAAATAATACATTATTTCTCTTCATAACTTATAAAAATAAGGCTTTTATTTATTTATTTATTTATTTATTTATTTATTTATTGTCAGGAACCTTCAAGCTCTTACAGCTCTCTGGATCAGAGGTGTACAGTGTTATCCAGAGTCTTAAAAAAAAAACAAACACACACATGATGGATATTTTCTTCCTGGTATACAAACTAATGTCTTTAAGTCCAACAATACCATTATACATTTTGTGCAATTAAAAAAATTCTCTTTAGGCACGTGACCAATAAATTCCTTAATGCTAGTATTATCTATGCAGAATAGCAAATACAGGGTGAAGCAATACAAGCATTTATATGAAATTTAGTCCCATGTTAAACCTGGGTTCATGCTTAGCTATATTTAAAAAGAACTGCTAAACTGTCAATGTATTTTTTTTATAATATTTCTTATTTTACCTTCATCAAGATTAAGAGCTTTAACTATGAGCAATGTTAATTAGCCAAATTCTCCAATTTTTCATTAGGTTTTAAAGAATATTTTACTATCTAAATTTTTCAAGTTTCTATTTCCTCTGTATGTGAATGAAGATTGGCACAGAGAAAAACAGGAAAAACTACATATGACTTACATAGACCATCTATGAATTGTTTGGACTTTCTGTTTTGTCCTAAATTTTTTCTCTTCTTTTTTTTAAATAACCAGTTATTTTACTTTAGGGCAAATATTTACCATACACACAAAAGTATTCTCAATTTTTATAACTGTTCTTACCAAAAAATACATCTTTATATCCATAACTTTCTTCATATCTCTCTCCCCTACTTACTGGTTTCTTTCTACGTTGTTTCATAAATAACCTTTACAAGTCTGTAATTTGAATTAACCTTTAGATAACTTCTGAAATAGACAAAATTATTCTTTTTCTCACTAAGAATATATCTTGTTTGGCATGTTTTATATGCAGAGTTATATATTAACTATAATCCTTATCCTCAGTAACCTTAAATTTTAGTGAAAACCTAGGAAGCATAAATTCCTGAGTTGCCTCTCAGATACTGGCATTTTATAGATGAGACTTATTCCACAATTTCTAGAAATATGTTTTTCCATATCATAACTTTTTCATAATTGGAAATGGCCCAGACATCCAATGAGCACCAAAAATAATTTTAAGGTTTTAAATTACACAAAATTTTCACCTACAACATTTATCCTATTTACATATGCTCAATTCTTTTATTTTTAAATTTATCTATATTACTTCAGAAAAATTTATAGCCAGTGAACAATAAGCGCTCACCTAAGTAAGAACCTTAATATTTTTGCCAACAACACAGAAGATTCAGCTCACATTACCTTAGTCTCGCTTATTAAAGAAGGCACACAAACCAATATCATTTTATTTTAGCTGGGTTTATAGTCTTTTAACCTTCTATGGCAAACCCTGACACCTCAAAATATCTAGCAGAGACAAATATAAAACCCAGATAAAAAGGTACACTGACAATTCCAAAGACGTTTCTATTTTTCTTCTGTCAATAATTTTAAAGCCAGCTTGTCCATTAAAGGTTTACTTAAGTTACGCGAACTTGAAAAATACTTTAGACTTTTTAAATTTATGAATGGTCTTTTATTTATAAGCCAGTTTGGTAGACACAACATATAATATAATAAATCTATATACGCAAACACATGTAGACATTCACACATACACATAAACACAGATCCAATAGCTTTTACCTCAGAACTCTAGTCATGAGATATCAGTGGAAACTCACCAGTTTACATGACTACACTTTGTTTGCCTCAGTAGGTAACCCACTGAAGGCTGTCATCCAAAATGTTGGGCAAAGCAGTTTTCATGGCAGTTTGATTTTTAAAGGTCAAACCTCCCCAGACTCCAAAGAACACTGGGGCCAAACAGCAGCACAGAAGAATATCACATACTAACCAGGCCTGACTCTGCTTAGAACAGCAGCACAAAAGCCTGGATACATGAAACTCCATCACACTTTCCCATGCAACAGCAAACTCTAGATTCCAAACAGTATTACAATAGGTTATAAGCTTTCTAATTCTAATTTCCCGTGACACACACAATAACCAAAACGCAATCCAACCACTGCAGCAGCAAACAAGCCCCAAGAGTGTCCAAACTCAAACAGTCACATGCTTCCTGCTCTCAGTCAGTTGGGCTTTTTCAACCTGCAAATGGAAATTCCTTTACACATTTTCCAAATTGAGAGGAGCAGACCCTGCTCTCTGGGCCCACAAAGGACACTTACCTATCCAGGCAAGTGTCAAACTTCAAAGGCTGTTCTTCTGAGGCAATCAGGACATGGTTGGGGCCCGCAGTGGCAGGGCCAGAGAGAGGGAAACACACCTCTATCCAAAATTGGGTGGGCAGCTGCTTAAGAGGGCTTCTGAGACTCCTGGCCCAAGGCAGCAGATCCACTAGCAATGCGTTCCCAGTCAGGGAATCAAAATCTGTTACCAAAACACCAGAGGTTTAGTCTAGGTCGTGCTGCTCACCATACAGTAAAGCTATCACTGAGACAAGCACTGCCAGGGAAGAAGGCTTTTCAGGTCCTGCAGCCAAGGAGATGGGAGATTGGTCTTAAATCCATCATTAATATTATTAATTTAGTTGACATTATTAATTTAGTTGATTAAACTAAAATTAACGGTTTATATAGCAGGGAAGAAATTTAATATTGTGTGGGAAAACATGAAGTAGGTAGGGGTAAGGAGGCAAAATGAGGAGCCTGGCTCTCATTGTCTGCATGCAGTGATCTGGTGAATTTCCTGGGCCCTCTCCTGAGGAAGGAACTCAGATTTTTAAAAATGTAAGTTTCAAGCTTTAAGTTGAGAAGACTCCATTTCTTTTTTTTTAATTCTGTAATTTTAATTTTTCCGTAAGTTATTGGGGTACAGGTGGTATTTGGCTACATGAGTAAGTTCTTTAGTGGTGATTTGTGGGATTTTGGTGCGCCCATCACCTGAGCAGTATACACTGCACCCCATTTGTAGTCTTTTATCCCTTACTCCCTTTCACCCTTCCCCCCAAGTCTCAAAGTCCCTTATATCCTTCTTATGTCTTATAGCTTAGCTCCCACATAGCAATAGAACATACGATGTTTGGTTTTCCATTCCTGAGCTACTTCACTTAGAATAATAGTCTCCAGTCTCATTCAGGGTGCTGTAAATGCCGTTAATTCATTCCTTCTCATGACTGAGTAGTATTCCTCGTATATGTATACTAGAGTTTCTTTATCCACTCATTGATTGATGGGCATTTGGGTTGGTTCCACAATTTTGCAATTGCAAATTGTGCTGCTATAAACATGTGTGTGCAACTATCTTTTTTGTATAATGACTTGAGAAGACTTAATTTCTATGTTTATCCAAAAAAACCATCTATGGACTATTGATCACTTAAAATATATCTAAAAGAAGAATACAAAATTATTAATAATAATTATCTCTAATGAGTGGAAAGGCAGATTTTAACAATTATACCCTTTGTTAGGCCTTTTTAAAATTTTTTTGCAATGTGTATGTAACCATATTACTTTTTTTTTTTTTTTTTTTTTTTTGAGACAACGTTTTGCTCTGTCACACAGGCTGGAGTTCAGTGGCACAATTATGGCTCACTGCAGCCTCAACCTCCCGAGTTTAAGTGATTTTCCTACCTCAACCTCTGGAGTAGCTGGGACCACAGGTACACACCATGCCCAGCTAATTTTTTTACTTTTAGCAGAGATGGGGTCCCATGCTTGTTTCAAACTCCTGGCCTGCCTCAAGTGATCTAACCACCTCAGCCTGCCTAAGTGTTGGGTTATAGAGTTGAGCCACAGTGCCCAGCCAACATTTTTAAAAACAATTTATAAAAATAAATACAACCTCTCTTGTCCTGAAAAAATAAAGAATGCCTTCTCTTAGAAAAGGACAGGAAACAAGATAATTAATGGGAGCTATGTTTGTATTTAAGAACTAGAAGCAGAATCTCAGAAAGGTCTAGTGTCTGCTGCTGCATGCCTATGATTTCATTCTCTTGTGATAAGGGGGGTGAGGGGGGCGTGGTAGTGAGCAGACAATAGGACTCCTGTTCCATTAGCATATATTTTATATAAACTGTTTAAACCTAAGGTGTCTTAGGTGGAAAATGTATGTATTAGTAAAAGCTTGGGCCCCTAATCCTGCTAGCTGTACATGAAACATCGGTAAAGCAGAGGAATCCAGGGGCTAACCCTGAGTTAACTCAGAGCTTCAGAGAGAAACCTTAGGTTAACGACCCTACATTAACTCGGTTCAGCATAGACTAAAGAGCTATTCTTGCTTCTTCCTCTGCCTGTGCGTTTCCCCTTTTCTTTGCATTAAATGCAACCTTTCCAAGGCAACATTTTTTAAACCATTTCTCTCAATTACTGCCTCCCTTCATTTTTATCTATGGCAACCACTGCATTATTTCCATCTATCATTTATTATAATTTGTCATTATTAGTTTATTTGTTTTGTATTTGTTTATTGACTGTAGTGCCCCCTACAATATATGTTCCATGAAGGCAAGGATCATGACTATCTCTCTGAATACTTTATCCCCAGCTTTAGACAATGGTAGATATATAGAACACATCCAATACATATTTATTTCATAAACAAATAGAAAATTAAATAAATCATCATTGTTCCATATACCAAATAGCTCTCATTTCACCAAACTGGGAAAAAATAGGAAACTACTGATTGTTTTACTTGTAGTTCCCATTACAGGAATTGTCTCAGTCAACACAGAATTCATTTTTAATGTATTTCCTGGTTGTCACAGGCAAGATAAGTGGGATTATTTCTGTATTTTTTATTTTACATTTTGGGAAAACACGTATGTTCATTCTATGGAATTTCATTGGATTTTGGGGGGGAAATTTGAGGAACAGGCCTTGAAATTTACATAAGAGTTCAAAATTGGCTGGGCACAGTGGCTCACGCCTGTAATCCCAGCACTTTGGGAGGCAGAGGCAGGTAGATCACTTGAGCCTAGGAGTTCAAGACCAGCCTGGGCAACACGGTGAAACCCCATCTCTACAAAAACTACAAACATTTGCTGGGTGTGGTGATGCATGCCTGTAGTCCCTGCTACTTGGGAGGCTAAGGTGGGAGGATGGCTTAAGTGAGCTCGGAAGGCAGAGGATGCAGTAAGCCAATATCACACCATTGCACTTCAGCTTGGGTGACAGAGCTCGACTCTGTATCCAAAAAGAAAAAAGAAAAAAATCAAAGAGTTCAAAATTATTTGAAGATTTTTGAATTTTTTTCAAGAAACAGATCAAATTAGGAATCTGTTTAAACCATCAATTTCTCATATTTTTAAAATGTTTGCCATTTGAAATAATTAATTTTGATAACTAAGTGCTTGGCTGTTTCTTAGCAAATTCTTTGGAATACCTCTACAATCTCGACTGTTGTTGATATTTTAATTGGAAATCTCAAGGAATTTCTGAGTTCCTAATTCATACAAAGAATAACTCAAAGAAGGGCATATTATGCACAATTATTTAACATTTTAATTATAAATGAATTTAAGAAACACTTCTGAGAACTCTTAAATGCCATCTGAATCTGCATAATTTAGATCTTGTAGAAATGTGTTGGGGCCTTTTAAATTCTTGCTCACTGAAATACACTTTCAAGATATCTTTTAAAATTTTCAAAAATAGGTTTAAATTAAATTTATATTTCAAATTAGGTTTTAATCCTCTTCAGAAAAAGCTCAACCTTAATTATGGTTTTCCCACAGCCAAGTTTCCTTACACAGAGTTATCGTTTAGACGAATTGCTTTCACAAGAAAATCTTTACTAATTATTTTTAACATTAGGGCTAAAAAATTATCTCACTTCCCTTATTGGATTAGGGCTTCATCACCACCATAAATAATGCAGATTATGAGACCTGGCCCTGTTTTGGTTAACAAAAAGACAGTAACTGCAAACTTTTCAATGTTGCAATTACTGCTGCCTCTTTAAGTACATTCATCTGTATTCACTGTAATAATGGATTCAATGACAAGTTGGTTGACCTTCTCGAGTTTCTGATGCAAATCAATATTCATAAATAAAAACTGTAAGAGTCTGCTATTTATAATCCAAAAACCTGTCATGGCCAATAGCATTTCTAAATCCTGCTTAATAAACCACTTGACTCTGCTTGTATAATTGAGAGAGGAGAAGCCTTGTGTCTGAATTATCTAGATAAATGCTTAATTCTGGTGGGAACAATTTGAACCTAATGTCATTTTTCATAATGCGCATATTAGTTATACTTTAATACCAGACAGTTTGTGGTAAGCCACAGTCAGGTTATGGACTTAATATCTAAGTAAAAAACAAAACATGAAAAAATATTCCTCTGTGGTTTTCAACAGGTAGTCCCTGGACCAGCATTATCAGCAATACTACTTGGGAACTTGTGAAAAATGATATTCTGGGTCCCTGTCTGAGGTCTGCTGAATCAGAAACTGGGTATGAGTGTATGGTACTCTGTGCCTTAACAAGCCCCCTAGTTGATTCTGATACTACAGTTTGAGAGACCCTGCTTTATATCTTCTGCAGTCCTCAGTGGTCTCTTGAGTGCTGGCATCTACCCTTGCAGTGTAAGCCTATGGCTCAGCGCTCCTCTGACCTAGAACGTGTTCCCTCTACATGGACTGTGTTGGCCTCTGAAGTTTATAGGTTCACCTCCCCAAAAAATGAGGGAGATGCTGGGAGTCTGTAATGCTCACTTATATTTATATTCTTAACTGCTGCCCTGCTTGGTGCCTGATGGGAATGTAAATTAAATTAAACCTAGCTTGATCCAAGTTAGAGTTGATATGATCACCAGTCTTCAAACCTAGACCAATATTTTGTGTTTCAGATCAGTGCAGTGATAGTCTGAAAGAGGAAACAAACCAAAAACAGTTCTACTGATGAATTGTCCTTTATATATGACTGAGAGTCCACAAGATTTATCTGGCTAATCCGGATCTCTGGACAATGAAATCTATACTTTGATTTTGACCTGTATAATTTACTTTAATATTTAGCAAACAAGAGTCAGTCACTCATTGATGCTTCACCAAAACCAGCATCATTCTTAGTATTTGAGATTTCAGAGCACATTGTTTTTATTCTGACCAGTAAATCTAAGAAGTTAGCATGTGATTTATAGGAACCATTGGCCTTTTGAAAAGGCCACTATATAAACTTTGAGAATTGCTGTTTGAAGTCATCATATGTCTTAAGTAGCATTTATAGATAGATAGATAGATAGATAGATAGATAGATAAAAAATATATATATACACACATATTTATATACATATATAAGCAGCATTTATATACATATGTGTGTGTGTGTGTATAAATTCAATTTTTGTGTCTTCTTCTGCAATAGCTCTCCCCTTCAAACAACTATTTATCCCATACAAATGTAATATTCCAAGGAGTGAAGATGCATGCTGAGAAAACATAAATGTTCTTTTAAGCCCTGAAAATATATAACCTAAATCTGAAATGTCACTAAAGCAAGAATGTTCAATACTGCCACTAATGGGTGAACCAATGGGTAAATTTAAAAGCAAGTGAGAATGCAGCTGAAAAAAGAAATGGCCTTTCTAAGAGCCTAAGTCAAAAGCAAAATCAAGCATTTCCCCAAAATTGTGCTCATTCTCTATGTGGAAATACAAATGCTTGGTAGTCTTGTGTGATGACACTTCCCACGGGGTAAGCTTCAGTACCCCGGTGACATCATTAACATGTGGGTGGTGGTTTTACTTGCATTTCCATTTCTAGTTGCACTTTGACAACTAAAAGGTTGTCAAATCTTAAAGGTGAGTTTTCAATTTTAAAAGATTCAGGAAATCATCTAAATTGCCATATTGTAGAGAGTAGTCCATAGACTTTGAAAATGGGAAATTACTTATGTGTGCATTTGTCTCTAACTAGTATTACCATTTGTCTTCCACATCTATTTACTGAAAAATTATAGTCTAACCTTTAGAAAGCACACCAAGCAAAGCTGGTTTATTCTGATTTTTTGAAACAATTAATTTTAATTTAACTGGGATGGTCTTAGGAAATGTTTATGAAACACTTCATGTTATGACATGATTTAAAAATAATAATTTTACTCAGCACACTGAGGCAAATGGCTAAGAGTAATTTCAGCTACCCCACACTCCGACCACTGACCACCCCTGGCATCACACCGGCACGTTTGTTACCTATTTGTTCCATACCAAGTTGTATGCACTCCAGTTGTTAGATTTTGCTCTAGCGTTATTGATAATCTGTAATTGCTGGAATAAATTACAGAATAATAATATGAAGAGAAAGAAAAAGAGAGGGAGGGAGGGAAAAAGATGGAGGCACAGAAGGAGAGAAGGGTAAAGAGACAAAAAGAAAATGTTAAAAAGAAGAGATAGAGGAGGGAAAAAGTAATGACAGTACAGAAAGGGAAACATGTCAGAAATAAAATTGAAAGACCCAAATTTAAATTTAAATATAAGCTGAAAGACCTAGATTAAAATAAAGAGTAAAGATACAAAGCAAGAAAAAGTAGACAAGTTCACAAACAAATCAACTATTATTATAAGAATACTAATATACAGGGAAAAAAATTTTAAGGAGTCTTATGAATAATTATAGGTGGTACAAAGAGATTAACATTAAAAATTAAATATGAGGATTATACTTCCTTTTTCTTTCTCTTTCATATTTTCTGATTATTCAAGAAGAAATTTTCAGTTTAATGTTAGTACGTCTTTCACACTTTTGAATTTTTTTCATTTTCTAACAAAGAAAGAGCAGAGCTTTTGGCCTTTAGGTAGAACTCAATACTATTATTGTGTTATTCAACAAAATTACTTTTACCAATAACTTCTATGTTACCCAACTGGCACAAGAACAATAGAATCTTAGAAATCTGGTCTTGCCCAAATTGTACACGGCATGCTTTTTTAAATTTCTGAACTAAACCTTAAAAAATACGCTTTCCTAGAGTTGCATAACTCTTAGAATCAAAATGAACATTGGAAAACAGGACTCTCTGCTCGCTCGCTCTCTCTCTCTCTCTCTCTCTCTCTGATAATGAAAAGAAACTCAAAAACATACATCACCTTGATTGTTAAAAGTTTTCTTAAAATCATCATCAAATTATGCAAAACATCCAATTTTCAAAAAAAAAAAAAAAGCAAATTCTTTGGTCTCCACATTTGTAGGGGTGTGTGTGTGTGTGTGTGTGTGTGTGTGTCATGCTATGAACGTATTTATGACTAAAAGCCAAGTAAAAACCATGCTTACCAAGGCTGCTTAATGAAGAGTGAAACATCTTGACTTCTACAGTGTCTGACCACATTCCCTTGAAGTAAAAGCAATGCCATTTAAATGTTAAACCACTAGCCACTAGCACTTGAGGTTAGAACTTAAATATGGCTAGTCCAAACTGAGATGTGCTGTATCAAGTAGAGATATCAGTAATTTAATATGAAAAAAGAATGTAAAATATCTCATTCATAATTTTGTATAGATTAAATGTCAAAATGATAAAATTTGGGATACAGTTGTTTAAATAAAACATTCAAATTAATTTCACTTTTTTAACATAGCTATAATGAAAGTTTTGTTTATATACACAGTTTGCTTATATTTCTGTTGGACAATACTGTTCTAGAAGCTGTCACCAGTAAATTTAGCTATGTAAAGGTTACTAATGACGTTGTGGAGAACATATTTTTGTGAACATTTTTTCACAATTTTGTACATAATTATGGAACTGTTCTAGTTTTCTGCACCACCTTGAATTACGTTTTATAATATATATTTTGCTAGAAAATCATTAGTTTCAAGAATTTTTGAAACACTTATTAGGTATAACTTGTACGTAATATCCTTATACATTTTTGTTGTTTTCTGGATCAGTAGTTATATTTTTAATGTTGAATTATATATGTGGAGTTTCTACTTTTATCCTTTATTTGGAGTTAGGGTATTCTTTTTATTGCTTTCTGTTTTCTATTTTAAGAATTTGTCCTGTTACATTAACTAATATCTTTCATAGTGCTTTGGCTAATTTCTAAAATTCAATTCTTATTTTCTTTTTATTGCTTAACAGTAAAAATCAACAAGACAATAAACTAATGTGATACATCTTTTGCAGCATGGCATAAAATTTTTAATCTTCAATGGTTTCTTTGTCATTATCTACCAAAGAGTATACAGTTTCTTCTTGATTTCTATTTTTCCTGAGGGTTTAGGATTTCCTTTAAATTTCAAATGTATAAGGGTTTTCTGGTTAAACATTTAAAAAATTTTTTTAGTGTATGGTGTTAAGAATGGTAAGTGTAAACTGTACAGTATCTGCTTTTAGAAATTTAAGATATTAGTTTTAATAACCTAGAATATAAATAATCAACATTCATTTTAAAATCTGTATATCCTCTGCAACATACAACATTTTATATTTATATATTACATACAGCCTATGGAGTTCACACTTCAAAATTTTTAAATCTTTGTTTTTATTTTCTGTCTACACCAATGCCTAGGAGAATACGTCTCCTTATATTCAAAACGGATTGCTTGTTTCGCCAGAAGGGATAATCTTATTGCATGCTTGAATGAGATGTTTCTTTTTCTTTCTTATGCTGTTTGTCAGTTAAAAAGTACTTTGTCTTAATTCACGGGCAGCCATCTTGGAATCCTAAGGAAAGCCAACTTGTGCAAAACTGATACTACAGTAGTTCAGCAAAGCAGAGAGGTAAGTAGAATTGGATGGATGATGGTAGCAATAAGTCACAAAGACAACTAATACTAGAAGTCTTTCAACCTCTAGGATTTTAGGTTGGTAACATATACTATTTTTGCAGATTATGTAAATCTAATTTCATTTATATCCCTATTACAACAGAAGACATTCCTGACTTGTTAACAATTCTCTCTGCTTCTCACTCAAGTCAATCTTAAGAGTAGGCAAAGTTAAATAAGTAATAGTTTGCTACATATGTTAAAATTGCTACAATTACTAACTACTACGTTGAGAAGAAGAAATACTGATATTTCTAAGTGCTTCTCATCTCTAGGCAGGGACATAGGTGGTTAATGTATGGAAGATAACGTCAGTGTGAAACTATTTGATTTTTGGCATGTTTAAGAATAAACTGTGTGACAAACAGTGCATCTATAATTTCTCAGACATACTAGTGAACATATACCCAAATTAAACTCAAATTATTTTTCTCATCCTTTATCCATGAGTCAAATTCCTCCCAAACACCTCCTTGGACATATTCCAAAGGTAAAGCTAACTGGATCACATCTTTCTCTACCTCTAATTTCTAGGCATTCAGTTATAGGTGGCCTTTAAAATTACAATATTATATTAATATAATATAGTGGAAGCTCTATCATAAGGCAACCAAGAGAACACATTTTTTGTCAACTTTAACTCTGCTTAATATATATTCAGCATTATCTCCTTTTACTTATACAGGTGAAAGAATAAAAGGTTAGTATAGTTCTATAGTCTCGTATCAGTTTTCTTGCAACTCAATATATTTTTCTTCAAGTCCATCCCTAGAACAAAGAGGGTTGGGTTCTCTCAGCCAGCATACCTGGCCAAGATAATTGCACTTGAAATGACACCTCCCTTTTAGAAACTTTTGAAGACTCCTTGATATATTCTCAAAAATAAAAATACCACAATTGAATCTTAATGCTTATATCCACATACTTCTAAATGCATTAACTAACTCATTTTATTTCCAATAACCTATCTTTCTATTGAAGACTGTATTTTCCAAAGATGATCATTGTGAGCTCTTTGAGTTGGCTCCTGTGTCCTTTCAATATATCTTACTATTATCATTATTATTATTATTATTATTATTATTAGGAACTTTATTTTCTGGCACTACATGATACTCCAGATTCATTTTGTACATTTCACACCACAGCCCTAGAATAAGCATTTCTCTGACGAACTCTGGTTTTTTTTTTATTTTTGTTTTGTTTTGTTTTGGAAGTTGGTACTAGAAAGCAACATCTGGACCCTACATGTACTTGTTGCTACTGGGGTGTCCTCAATTCTAGGCTTTCTTAGCTGACAGAATAAGAAAATAGATATTTGTCACTAACCCATATGTTTACATGTCTATTAGTCCACACACAAACACACACACACATACACACCACACATATATATCCATCTGTATCAATATTATCTATATTAACCTAAACATAAGTTGACACTAATATCTCCAACTCTAAATCATTACCCTAGGGATCATTTTGGCCTTCTTGCTTATTTATAAATCCCCACCCCAACAGGAATAAACACAGCTCCCACCATCTGTCATTTACTCACTTAATTGTTCAATTCCTATACATATATATCACAGAATGATAATAAATAATTCACCTATAATCCCATGGGAAATAATCATCCACACTACAGTATTTGTGTACTGCTAGGTTTTGGGGGGTGTTTTTGGTTTTGTGTGTGGTTTTTATTTATTTATTTTTTGCCTTTTGTCTTATGCACTCCATTCATTTCTAAATTTACTGAGATCATCATCTTCCTCACACCTGCCTGTCTTCATCAAGGTTGTTTAATATATTTGTAATACAGTTAGTTTGCTTTTTTTAATATTCTGCATTCTACCCTGGAATCCTTTGATCTACCAAATGATATTGGAAAAATTTGCATACATTAAAGTTTACTCTTTGTGCTATATATAAAGTTCTATAAGTTTCGGCAAACATATAGTGTCATGTATTCACCATTACAGTACTATACACAGGTTTATCAACCTAAGAAGTCGCTGTGCATTAAGTTCTCAACCCTGCCCAACTCCTTACAAACTCTTGGCAGCTACTAATTTTTTTAATGTTCTCTGTCATTTTGCCTTTTCCAGAATGATCATATAATTGGAATCAGACGCTGTGTAGCTTTTTAGACTAGCTTCGTTTACTTAGTAATATGCATTCGGGATTCATCCATGATATTTTGAGGCTTGATAGCTCGTTTCTTTTTATTGCTGAATAATATGTCATTGTATTGATGTCCATCCATCAATGTTTATTTCCATACAATTGTATTGATGTCCATGCATCAGTGTTTATTTCCATGCAAAGTGTATTGCTGTTAGTTGGCTGCTTCTAGTTTGGGGTAATTATGAATAAAACTGCTATAAACATTTACATCAAGGGTTTTGTGTGGACACAGTTTTCAAAATAAACAAATATATAGCTAGAAACATGATTGCTAGATTGCATGGCCTTTGCTTTCTTTCATTTATGTTTACCCAGTATTCTTTTGACCATTTCTTTGATTTTCACTTTTGTGTAATCTTGTTTCAGATATATCTTGCGTATATAATAATACATAGCAGGGGTGTCCAATCTTTTGGCTTCCCTGGGCCACAGTGGAAGAAGAAGAATTGTCTTGGGCTACATATAAAATACACTAACACTAATGATTGCTGATGAGCTAAAAAAAAAAAAAAAAAAAGGTGAAAAAAAAGCACAAAAAAATCTCATAATGTTTTAAGAAAGTTTATTAATTTGTGTTAGGCCACATTCAAAGCCATTTTGGGCTGCATGCAGACAAGCTTGATAACTAGTATAACATATATTGGAAATAGAAGTTTTTACTCTAACTAAAAATCTTTGACTTTTAATAAGTAAGTCAAATATGCATGTGTACATGTATGTTTATATGTATTATAATATTTGATGGTTACCTTTATGTTTTAAAATTATGACTACATGTTTTTCTTTAAAATTATCACAAGAAAGATACAGCATCTAGTGACTATCTCCTGTGAAAATCGAGAAATTGTGCATACTTTTATTTCACTTCTCATGTTTCAGAGCTGTAGATATAATCTAGAACAGTGAATCTAAATCTTTATAGTAGTAAAAACTTATCTTCAAACAAACATTGCATGAAAATCCAATACATAAAACAGTTAAACATTGCAGCTGTTCTAATTGGGTCACACTGAGTTTTCCCTCAATTCTTTTTAATCCTTCTGAGAAGGTTCCAAGATGGTCTTTGTTTTATAATAGTATTTCTTTGCCAATTCATTACAGTGTGCCAAACTCATCTTCTCACAAATAGTAAGCCTTAGAAGCAATGTGTTTTTCACTCTTTCATTTTACTGTTACTACTTATGGTAAGTGAGCCTAGCATTGAACCAACCATTTTAATACAAGATCTCCTCCTTAGATAAAACAATTCAAATAACAGAAGTGAGTTGCTCTAAAGAAAAATATGTAATCACAAATACAATATTTATGTGGTCAAAAAATTCCAGTGGTAAACAAAGGAATAGCACAATTTTAGAAAACCCTGCTCTACAACCAAGTTTCCTAGAAGAAGTAAAGTGGATCAAAGAGAAATAGAAACCACTGTCTGAGACTGAATATAGGTAGGCGAGGGATCCTTCACAGATTTTAAGTGAACAACAAAAGCTTAGGGGAAATATAATAAAATTAGCAGATTTTGTGAGAATTTTTACAAGGCAACAGACCTATGTTAGAGTTATAAACTACTCTAGTTTGCCTTTCTTCTTCATTTTAATCTTTAGCAAGTAGTCTTCTTAAAGAATAAATAATAATCAATAACAAACTGTCACAAGATGAAAGCATGAAAATGCGCAGAGAAAGTAACAATTATGGAGAATATGTAAAGTATATCTGAAGAAGAGTCAAAAATGCACATAAGAAATATTCAGGATATATGGGCTGGGCGTGGTGACTCATACCTGTAATCTGAGCACTTTGGGAGGCTGAGGAGGGCAGATCCCCTGAGGTCAGGAGTTCCAGACCAGCCTGGCCAACACCGCGAAACCCCGTCTCTACTAAAAATACAAAAAGTAGCTGGTGTGGTGGTGCATGCCTGTAATCCCAGCTACTCGGGAAGCTGAGGCAGGAGTATTGCTTGAACCCAGGAGGCAGAGATTGTGGTGAGCTGAGATCGTATCACTGCACTACAGCCTGGGTGACAGAGTGAGACTCTGCCAAAAAGAAAAGAGAAAAGAAAACAAAAGAAAAGAAAGAAACAGAAATATTCAGGATATAATAAAATTATCCTTGAAATAAAGAAAAAATGATTTGATATTTAGATTAAGAGAGCCACCTGTATATTGATATGACCTTCTAGTGATATATTGAAATAACATTACTAAACTTCAAAAATAAGGAATGAATCTAATATATGCCTATGCAAGAAAACTGAGTAATGTGCTAAGAAAAAACTGATTTACTTCAAACTATTCTATGGCAACACTCAATGCCAGAATAAAGTGAATTAATGTGTGTAGTAGGTTGAATAATGGTCACCCAAAGACATCAATTTCTAATTCCTAGAATTTGTAAAAGTTACCTTGTCTGGGAAAAAGTGTTTGCAGATTTGACTAAATTAATAATTTTGAGATGAAAAAATTAGCCTGGACTTTCCAGAGGGGCTCTGAATGCCATCATAAGTGTCCTTGTAAAATTGAAACAGAAGATGTTTTTATTTATTTATTCATTGAGACAGAGTCTCACTCTGTTGGCTGGAGTGCATGGCACAATCTCAGCTCACTGCAGCCTCCGCCTCCCAGGTTCAAGCGATTCTCCTGCCTCAGCCTCCTGAGTAGCTAAGATTACAGGCACTCGCTGGTCTCAAACACTTGACCTCAAGTGATCCGTCCGCCTCGGCCTCCAAAAGTGCTGGAATTACAGGCATGAGCCACTGCACCTGGCCCCAAAATAGAATATATTAAACAGACATGAAGAGAAGGTTATATGAAGATGTAGGCAAAGATTATAGTGATATAACCACAAGCCTAAGAATGTTGAAGCAGCCACCAGAATCTGGAAGAGGCAAGGAACAGATTCTCCTCTATGCCCACTGGGGAGAGTGCAGCCTCAATGGATTTCAGGGTTCTAGTTTTCAGATCTTCAAGAAAATTAATTTATTTTATTTAAGCCTGTAACTAGAGAGGGAGCCAAGATGGCCAACTAGATGCAGCCAGGAAGAAGTTATTCCATCGAGAGAGAACAAACCATCAAGTAGACCAGCAGACTTTGAACAGATCTTTGAAAAGAAGGCATAGAACATGGACAGAGAAAGAATGCAGACCCCAGGCTTAAAGTGGAGGAAGCTGGGAACTCTGAATGAGCTTGCAAAGCGCCAGGACACATTCCAGGCCACAAGCAGCTCCTGGGGAAGAGGTAAGTGAAATAGGCGTGGAATGGCTCACTGTCGCCATGGACCTCCAGAATCCTAGCTGCAGGAGACCCCAGCACTCCAAAGGAGATTTGAGTTGGCAGGGGGATCTTCCTCGAGAGTTGACAGAAACAAAACTCCAGCCTGCATGAAGCCCAGACAGTGTGGTGTGGGAACAGCTGCAGTGGAGCACAGCCATGACTGCCGGTCCCCTAGTGCTCACCATGCTGCGCTAGGTGGCTTGGCCTTTGTTGTCTGCTGAACCTGGATAGAGCAGGGTTATCTTGCCCGTGACACAGGTCCAGTCCGATCTGAGCACCCCCTGATCTGCCAGTCTATCCCGGGGTCCCTGCCTGGCCACACCCACTGGCAGTGTGACTTCAGCAGCCAAGATGAGGCACTTGCCAGCAGGCACCACCCTAGCTTTCTTGCCAGCAGACCCCACCTAACAGTTGGAGGACTTCTGCAGGGAAGCCCCAGTCAGCAAGCACATACCCAAAGCCCTAACCCATTGGTATGTGCTTGCCCACAGCCTCCCCTCACTGCTTCAGCCACATGTGCACATGGGACTTACCAGTGCCCACTGCTAGCAGCATGCATACGTGGGGACCCCTACCACCCAGTGTCCTGCCACTAAAGCGTTTTTGCCAACACCCATCATCAGAGTGTCATTGTCAGTTGACTGAGAACACCTTGGCCACTCCGGCATAGCAGGTGCTTAACCTTAAGGGGTCAGAGAAAAAAGCTGTGGGGGGGCCTCATCCCAGCCTCCCAGGGTCAGAGCATGAAGCCCAGGATTCCTGAGCTGAGCCTTAGCCCCCTGAAATTACCCAGAAAGAAAGTAAACTGACTGAACCCATCTTATACCACTGTCAAACCCTAAGGAGCATCAAATCATATAAAACCAAAAGCCCCATGCAAAAGATAGCAACTTCAAACATTAAATGAACATCAGTCCGCATAGATAAGAAGAAACTAGTGTAATAAATCTGGCAACCCTAAAAGCCAAAGTTTCTTCTTACCTCCAGACAATTGCACTAGCTCCCCAGCAATGGTTCTTAAGCAGACTGAAATGGCTGAAAAGACAGATGTAAAATTCAGAAACTAGATGGCAACAAACATCATCAAGATTCAGGTGTTGACACCCAATCTAAGGAATCTAGAGAATTAAATAAAATGATAAAAGAGATGAAAAACCAAAAAACTTTTAAAGAAAGAACCAAACAAAAATGTTATAATGTAATGGGAAGTATTAACAGCAAAATAGACCAAGCTGCAGAAAAATTCTCAGAGCTTGAAGACTGGTTCTTAGAATCAACTCACACAAAATTAAGAAAAAAAATTTTTTAATGAAATAATCCTTAGAGTAAATGGGGATTATATAAAGAAATCAAACCTATGATTCACTGGTATTCCAGAAAGACAGGGAGAAAGAGCAAGCACCTCAAAAATCCTATTTGAAGAAGATGTCCACAAAAGTTACCCCAACCTCTTTAGAACAGTCAACATGCAAATTCAGGAAATTCAGTACCTTGGTGAATATCCCCCAGACATACAACCATCAGATTATCTGAGACCAACACAAAATAAAAATATTTAAGGCAGCTAGAGAGAAGGGATAACTTACAGAGAAAGAAAACCTCATCAGCCTAACAACAGATGTTTCCACAGAAACCTTAAAAGCCAGAAGAGATTTGGGGACTATATTTGACATCCTTAAAGAAAAGAAATTTCCACCAAGAATTCCATGTCCAGCCAAACTAAGCTTCATAAACAAAGGAGAAATAAAATCATTTTCAGACTAGCAAATGGTAGGAAATTCATTACTAGCAGACCTACATTATAAGAAGTCCTTAAGGGGCTTATAAATATGAAAACAAATGACCATTACTTGCCACTACCAAAACACACTTAAGTATATAGCCCACTGACACCATAAAGTAACTACATAATCAAATCTACATAAAAACTAGCTAACAACATGATGACAGTATCGAATCCTCATATATCAATTTTAATCCTGAATGTTAATGGGATAAATACCCAACTTAAAAGGCATAGCTGGCAAATTGTATAAAGAACCAAGACCCAACTGTACGCATCAGAGAGCCATCTTACATGCAATGACATCCACAGGCTCAAAGTAAATGGATAGAGAAAGACCTATTCAGCAAATAGAAAACAAAAGAGAGCAGAGGCTGTTATTCTTATTTCAGTCAGAACAAACTTTAAACCAGCAATGATAAAACAATACAAGAAGGACATTGCACAATGATAAAGATTTCAATTCAACGAGAACACTTAACTATTCCAAATATATATGCACTCAAGACTGGAGCATCCAGATTGATTAAACAAGTTCTTAGAGATCTACAAAGAGACTTAGATAACCACACAATAATAATGAGAGACTTCCACACTCTGCTGACAGTGTTAGATAGTTCAACAAGGCAGAAAACTAACAGAGATATTTGGGACCTAAAGTTGACACATGACCAAATGAACTTAGCAGACACCTACAGAATAGTCCACTGAACAAGAACAGAATATACATTCTTCTCATCTGTGTGAGAAAATATTTTAAATGGTCTATTTTCAAGGCATAATAAATCTAAGGACTGGAAGCTAGCCTGCAAATGTAAGAAACTGCACAGCTCATACACCTAGAAGGTCACAACGGTCACAAGCGAACAGAAACAGAATGCAGAGGATGGGTCAGCCCATAAAAGGGGAAAAATTTCATAATTGGGAAACTGAAACTTAAGCGGGGAAGGGGATGGGGCATAACCTTATAAGGGGAATAATAAAACATAGGCGATAGTAAAACAAATACCTTAGCATTTACTTGTCTGGGAAGATTGTAACCCCATAGTACTTGACAATGAAGAACTAGGGGAGGGACTCGAGTGCTAGAAGATAAAGTGCCTATTGTGACTGCCCCAGATGTGCCTGCTCACCACCAGACACTCAATCTTGCAAGACCGTTATTAAAAAGTCTCACTTTCACTGTTCTTTGTGCTTCTAAGTCCATTCTTTGGGTTTGGATGAGTAAGTGTGTTTCTCACAATCTGCACATGGCACATGCTCTAAGATCGAATATATGCTCAGCCATAAAGCAATTGTTAACAAATTCAAAAAACCTCAAATCACACCAACCACACTCTCGGACCACAGCACAATAAAAATAGAAATCAATACCAAGAAGATCTTTCAAAATCATACAATTACTTGGAAATTAAACAATGTACTCCTGAATGACTTTTGGGTAAAAAATAAAATTGAGGCAGAAATCAATAAATTATTTGAAACAAAGATACAACATACCAGAATCTCTGGGACACAACTGAAGCAGTGGTAGGAGAAAAGTTTATAACACTAAACACCTACATCAAAAAGTTAGAGAGATCCAAATTTACAAACTAACACTATGCCTAGAGTAATTAGAAACACAAGAGAAAAAACAGCTCCAAAGCTAGAAGGAGAAAAAAAAATAACCAAAATCAGAGCTGAACTGAATGAAATGGAGACGTGAACATCCATACAAAAGGTCAACAAAACCAAATTTTGTTTTTTGAAAGAATAAACAAGATTGGTAGACTGCTATCTAAAGTAATAAAAGAGAGAGAAGATCTAAATAAACACAATCAGAAATGACAAAGGTGACATTACCACTAACCCCACAGAAATACACAACAAACAAACAAAGAAAAACCCCTCAGAGACTACGATAAACACCTCTATGCACACAAACTAGAAAACCTAGAAGAAATGGATAAATTTCTGAAAACATACAACCTCCCAAGATTGAACCAGGAAGAAATTCAATCCCTGACCAGACCAATAACATGTTATGAAATAGAATAAGTAATTTTAAAAAAAGAAAACTACCAACCAGAAAAGGCCCTGAACCAGAGAGATTCATAACCAAGTTCTACCAGATGTATAAAGAAGAGCTAGTACCAATACTACTGAAACTCTTCCAAATATCTTCTGAAACTCATTCTATGAGGACAGCATTATTCTGATGCCAAAACCTGACAGAGACACGATGAAAAAAGAAAATGTTAGGTTAATATCCCTGATGAAGATAGATGCAAATATCCTCAACAAAATACTAGCAAAACAAATCTAGCGGCACATAAAAAAGCAATCAAACATGATCAACTAGGCTTTATTCCTGAAATGAAAGATTGGTTCAACATACAGAAATCAATAAATGTGATTCATCACAAAAACAAAACTAAAAACAAAAACCACGTGATCATCTCAACAGAGGCAGAAAAGTCTTTGGATAAAATTCCACATCCCTTCATTTTAAAAAACCCCAAAAAACTAGGCATCATAGGAACATTCCTCCAAATAACAAGAGTCATCTTTGACAGAGCTACAGCCAACATACTGCTGAGCAGGCAACGGCTGGAAGCATTCCTTTTGAAAATCAGAACAAGAGAAGGATGGTCACTTTCACCACTTCTATTCAGCATAGTACTGGAAGTCCCAAGCAGAACAATCAGAGAGAAAGAAATAAAAGGCATCTGAATAGGAAGAGAGCAAGTCAAAATAACTCTCTTTGTAGATTATATAATTCTATACTTAGAAAACACCATAATTTTTGCCCAAAAGCTTCTAAATCTGAAAAAAAAAAGCTTTAGCAAAGTTTCAGGGTACAAAATATATGTACAAAAATTAGTAGCATTTCTATGTACCAGTAACATCCAAGCTGAGAGCCAAATCAAGAACACAATCCCTTTTGCAATAACCACAAGAATAAAATACTTAGCAATACAGCTAACCAGGGGGATAAAAGATCTCTACAACAAGGATTTTGAAACACTGCTCAAAGAAATCAGAGATAACACAAATGGAAAAACATTCTATGCTCATGGATAGGAAAAATCAATATTGTTAAAATGGCCATACTTCCCAAAGCAATTTACAGATTCAATGCTGTTCCTATCAAACTACCAAAGCCATTTTTCACATGACTAGGAAAAACTATTCTCAAATTCATATGGAACTACAAAATAACCTAAATAACTTAGCAATCCCAAGCAGAAATAACAAAGCCAGAGGCATCACACTACCCAACTTCAAATTAATTCTACTAGGCTATGGTAACTGATACAATTTGGCTGTGTCCCCACCCAAATTTCATCTTGAATGGTAGCTCCCATAACTCCCACATGTTGTGGGAGGCACTCGGTGGGAGATAACTGAATCACGGGGGCAGTTTCCTCCATACTGTTCTCCTGGTAGTGAATAAGTCTCACAAGAGCTGATGGTTTTATAAGGGGAACCCCCTTTCACTCGGTTCTCATTCTCTCTTGTCTGCCACCATGTAAGACATAACTTTTGCCTTCTACCAAGATTTTGAGGCCTCCCCAACTATGTAGAACTGTGAGTCCATTAAACCTCTTTTTTCTTTACAAATTACCCAGTTTCAGGTATGTCTTTATCAGCAACATGAAAACAGACTAACACAGTAACCAACACAGCATGGTACTGGTACAAAATCAGACACATAGAACAATGGAACAGAGTAGAGAACCCGGGAATAAAGGCATATACCTACAACTAACAGATGTTTGACAAAGTCTACAATAATAAGCAATAGGGAAAGGACTCCTTATTCAATAAATGGTGCTGGGATAACTGGCTAGCCATA
The DNA here is from genome assembly GCF_047675955.1 of Chlorocebus sabaeus. NCBI lineage: Eukaryota > Metazoa > Chordata > Mammalia > Primates > Cercopithecidae > Chlorocebus > Chlorocebus sabaeus. The sequence goes on along the minus strand of NC_132926.1, from coordinate 19,510,468 downwards.
TGCAGAAAACTGAAACTGGACTCCCTTTCATCATACACAAAAATCAATTCAAGATGGATTAAAGACTTCAGTGTAAATCCTTAAACTATGAAAACTCTAGAATATAGGAAATACCATTTCAGACATAGGCTTTGGCAAAGATTTCATAACAAAAATATCAAAAAGATCAAAAAGTAGTTGCAATGAAAACAAAAATTTACAAGTGGAACCTAAACTAAACCGTTTCTACACAGCAAAAGATACTGTAAATAAACAGACAACTTGCAGCATGAGAGAAAATATTTGCAAACTACTCATCAAAAAATGTCTAATATACAGAATATATAAGTCACTTAAATCAATAAGCAAAACACAAACAACCCCATTAAAAAGTGGGCAAAGGCATGAACAGATAGTTCTCAAAAGAAGACATACACACAACCATCAAGGATATGAAAAAATGCTCATCACTAATCATTAGAGAAATGCAAATCAAAACCATAATGAGATACTATCTCATATCAGCCAGAATGGCTATCACTACAAATTCAAAAAAATAACAGATGTAAGCAAAGTTGCAGGGAAAAGGGAACATTTACACACTGTTGATGGGGATGTATATTAGTTCAGCCACTGTGGCAAGTAGTTTGGAGATTTCTCAAAAAACTTAGAACTACTGTTTGACCCAGCAATTTCATTGCTGGGTGTACACTCAAAGGAATATAATTGTTTTATCATAAAGACAGATGCACACATATGTTCATCACAGCACTTTTCACAGTAACAAAGACATAGAATCAATTTAGATGCCCATCAGGGGTGGACTGCATATAAATAATGTGGTAAATATACACCATGGAATACTGCACAGCCATAAAAAAGAACGAAATCATGTCCTTTGCAGCAACATGGATGCAGCTGGAGGCCATTATCCCAAGCAAATTAACACAGGAATAGAAAACCAAATACCACATGTCCTCTCTTATAAGTGGGTGCCTAATATTGAGTACACATGGACACAAAGAGGGGAACAATAGACACTAGGACTTACTCGAGGGTGGAGGGGACAGGAAGGTGAGGATTGAAAACTACTTATCAGTAGTTCACTACCTCACTACCTTGGTGAATGAAATCATTTGTACACCAAACACCAGTGACACACAATTTATCCATATAACAAACCTGCACATGTACCTCCTAAACTTAAAATAAAAGATGACAGGAAAAAATAAATAAAATTAAAACAACATTAATACATTTCCATATAAAAAAGCAAGAAAAGAAAGTCTGCACATTTCTTGTTATTCATCATGGCAGCGACAGGGAACTAATATAATGTGTAAGATATTTTGAAGAAAACTATATATGACTCAAGAACATCATACCCAAACCAAATGTTCAAGCTTGTGAGAAATAAGGAACCAGAGTCTATCTTAAAAAATGCAACAAATTTTTAAAAACGCTATAGTATGAAATCCCACCAAGTAAGAGACAAAAAAGTCAAAATAAACTCAGGGAACTATGAAAAAAAGACTAATAAGAAATAATGAATCAATTTGAATACAGAGTCATGTTTTTAAACTATGGGAATTATGGTTACATTTTATATATGTTATATATACACACACTCACATATCTATGTAAAACACATAAAAAATAAATAAAAAGAGAAAGTAGAATAGGGGAATAGGAGAAAACATAGCACTATGTACTATCTTTTATAAAAGGAATTTAAAAATATCTAAGTAAAATATATAATGTAAATACATAAAAATTTCAACCTACAATTTTTTTATGATTTATTTCTTCTTAAATTTTGTGTGATATTTTGGGAATTGCTATGGTGAATTTTATGTATCTACTTGGCTAAGCTATTGTGCCTAATTACTTAAACACTAATCTAGGTATTGTTCTCTGAAAGTGTTTTGTAGATGTGGTTATCATCTATAATCCGTTTGACTTTAAGTAAATGAGATTACGCTTAGTGTTGTGGGTGGGTCTCGTCTAATCAGTTGGAGCAAAAATTGAGGTTACCTCTGTCTCAAGCCTGCAGCAATTCCTGCCTGAGGTTCTAGCCTGCTGGCATGCTCATTTCAGACTTGTCAGCACTTACGATTGCGTTAGACAATTTTTTGAAATTAGTCTATCTGCCTACCTACCTAGCTCATGAGGTTGCATGCTTTCTTTCTCTTCTCTCTTTCTCTTTCTCTTTTTCTTTCCTTCTTTCTCTTTCTTTCCTTTCTTTTTCTTTCTTTCTTTTCTTTCTCTCTCTCTCTTCTTTCTTTCTTCTTTCTTTTTCTGTTGTTTTTTCTTTTTCTTTCTTTTCTCTCTTTCTCTTTCTTTTCTTTTTTCTTTCATTTTTTCTTTTACTTTTCTTTCTTTCTCTTTCTTTACCCCTCTCTCTCATTCTCTTTCTTTCTTTTCCATTCTATTGGTTCTGTTTTTCTGGAGAACCCTGGATGATGTAGAAACTAATTATCATTAATTAATACATATTTATTTCAGTTCATCACATTCTATTTATTTATTTATTTATTTATTTATTTATTTATTTATTTAGTGTGTGATGGAGTCTCGCTTTGTCGACAGGCTGGAGTGCAGTGACGCAATCTCGGCTCACTGCAACTTCCGTCTCCCGGGTTCAAGCAATTCCTGCCTCAGTCTCCTGGGTAGCTGGGACTACAGGTGTGCACTACCACACCCAGTTAATTTTTGTATTTTTAGTAGAGACGGGATTTCACCATATTGGCCACGATGGTCTTGATCTCTTGACCTCTAGATCCGCCTGCCTCGGCCTCCCAAAGTGCTGGGATTACAGGCGTGAGCCACCACGCCCAGCCCATCGCATTCCTTTTTAAAGAATTAAATTACAATTAAATTTTCTTTTAAAAATATGGCATTATTATGCAATACCATTAAAAAGTGTTTGTTTTGGAGGCCTAGATGGACGGATCGCTTGAGATCAGGAATTCAAAACCAGCCTGGCTAACATGATGATACCCCCTATCTACTAAAAATAAAAAAAAAAAAAAGGATTAACTGGGAGTGGCTGTGCATGACTAATTCCAGCTACTTGGGAGGCTGAGGTGGGAAAATCCCTTGAACTCAGGAGGAAGAGGTTGCAGTGAGCATGGGCAACAGAGTAACACTGTCAAAAAAGCAAAGCAAAACAAAACAAAAACACTTTGCTTCTTTTTTTCCTTATAGTTTTCTTCACTTCTTTTTCATTTCTCCTTTACTATCTTCCTTCGGTCTTATTTCTGCAAATCTGTATGTATCCAAGGAGAAATTACTAGAACAATACTAGTAATTACTAGTAAATACTCGTTATTGTGAAGGTAATTTCTAGCTACTATGTTTTTTTATTGCTTTAGCTTTATTTTCTTTGTCCTTTTTGGTATGCTTGAAAATGTTACAAGTAATATGTAATGCATACTTATAAAATATCCAAAACTAAGCAATGCTGAAATAACCAATTATTTGGAAGAAAATTAAGTTGGAAGCTTTCCTCTCTTATACAAACACACGCACATGAATTCTAAGTGTTTTCAAGACTTAAATGCAATAAAATAAATGAATGTGGAATTAAAAGAAAACAAATTAAGTCCTAATATGAACAGTAGAAACCATTAGTAAATAAGTTATCAACTATTAGAGTAGCACCGTACTTTCGTACATAAAAATCAAGAAAAATAAATGAGAAAGGGAAGAATTACTTAATAGCATAAAAATAATAGAGAAAATATTATGCCACAGATGTTATAGAAAAATTAAATGTAAAACTAAAAAAAAAAAAAAAAAAAAAAAAGTAACATCTCTGCCACTCATGAGGAAAAGGGTTACTTCTGACTTGTTACTTCTGGAACTCCCAACTCTTAGCAGAGTCACTGGTACGCAATAGGATCTCAGTGCATTGTTAAAGGACAAGAAGGAAAGAATTAAGGAAGGGAGAGAAAAGAAAATGCAGAAATATGCCAAATTTTAAGATAATTCTACTGTGCTCTTTGTTTTTCCTCCATTTCTTCACCTTTTCTACAATGAATACATTATTAAGTACATGTTACTTTTAAATAAAATAAAAATAAATCTTCTTAAAATAAGAATGTGATAGTGTAGAAATAAATACATTGTAATATTCACCCTCTTTCAATATTCTTTGACAAAATGTGATTGCAATTATCTTTCAATATATCTTTAAACTGTGTTAAAAACACAAATATCTATAAATTGTACCTCTGAAAAGTTTTAGTTTTGGTCTTAAAGAAAATAGAATTATTTAACTATTTTTGTTGAAAAAATTGAATAATAATCATCATGGATTAATAATTTAAGTATTAATGCAAATTTTCTAGTTGCATTACTTACTATCTGTTTGACTTTGAACAAGATATGAGGTACTTATCACAGTGTCTGGCATTTTGTTTTTTAAAAAAGGTAGTTCAGTAAAAATATAGCTCTTAAGATACATCTATAGAAATCATCAGTATGGTAATCTGAGAATGCAAAGAATATCAGTGGAAGCACCATGGCATAATAAAAGCAAATTTATACAATCAAAAATTATTTTATTGCCATTGTAAAATATCCATTCACGTCTTTTGAAAATAAAATCTTGCTCAAAATGTGTTTTTCATAGAGTTGGAGAATATTATTATAAGAGTTAGCAGATGAAGCTGATCGTCTCATTTGTGAATGTGAGTTATTACTAAACTCAACAGCTGCAGAGGATGAATTACTGTATCCCCTTTCCATGACAAAGCATAGTTCATTTTTTGCTTTGGACAGTTTATATAGGAAAAGCAAAGAAACTGGGATACTTGGATCCACACTAAGCAGTTTTAACACTACATGTTTGCTTACAAAAATTGAATCTTTCCTTGAAAAAATAATTATTGATTTAAATAAAATGTAGATCTCATTAACAGCCACACAATGAGGATGAAATCTATTGAAAGTGAAAAATGAATTTCCTCTTTATACAATTATAGCTGCCTAAACTTATCAAAGGCAAAAGGGACAATTGAAAGTATTTTTTTATTAATTACAAGTTCAAAAAACCACATAAGCAAAGTGAGGCACATTAACTTTCCCTTACAAAAAATAACTTCATAAATAAATATTCTGGTGTTAGAAAAATACTATCATAGCTCAAAATAGGAATCTGTCTTCAGAGTTTATTGTACGTTTTATTATCATTTGCTTGATTTCCTGCCGCTAACCTTGGTACCTCCAGCAAAAATATTATTTCTAATTTTTAGGACTGAATGATAGTTTGTGGATACAATAGTGCTGTTTATATAGAGTAACTTTAACAATCAGAATACTTAAAGTACTTTATAAATATTATCTCTAGTATAACAGCACGATTTAAATAACAGACTGAAATCTGGTTTATAACCAATAATTTATAATATTTACTGAATCCAGTCTCCTCCATAACACCTTCCCTGATCACTCTAGCTGCATTGATTTCTTTTTTTTTTTTTTTTTTTTTGAGACAAATTTCGCTCTTGTTGCCCAAGCTGGAGTGCAAATGGCACCATCTCAGCTTACTGCAACATCAGCCTCCCAGGTTCAAGCCATTCTCCTGCCTCAGCCTCCCGACTAACTGGGATTACAGGCACCTGCCTCTAGGCCCAGCTAATTTTTGTATTTTTAGTAGAGATGGGGTTTCACCACGTTGGCCAGGCTAGTCTCGAAGTCCTGACCTCAGGTAATCCACCCACCTCGGCCTCCCAAAGTGCTGGGATTACAGGCATGAGCCACCATGCCAGGCTGGTTTCATCTTTCTTTGTTTCTTATTATGCTCATCATCAGTAGCAGCATAAGATTTAGCACTTAATTGCATGATGAGGTTTAGCCTGGTTCCCGAGCCCAGTTAGAAGCCCTGAGACTGAAAGCTTCATGCTTTGTTCCTTTAAATGTATCACGTTTTCTCACTCATTGTCACATGAGCTTATCATATGCCAATGACTTTCCCCAGAGGATTTCATATATAGTACTTTATTTAATTCACACAATAGCCCTGTGAGATGGATATTTTATACCTACTTTTCCAAATGACGAACCTGAGGTACAGCCACATCAGGAGTTAATTCTAAACCACTGACTATACAACCTTTCCTGTTTGATTGCATACAACCACATAGTAGATATCCAGCAAGCACTTGGGGGACAGAAGAAGGTGAGCCAATGTCAGATTCGGATCCTAGGATCTCAGTTCTAATGGCTCATTACCCTAAAAAACATGTAGTAGGTATAAAATAACTAAAAGGATATAGAAGGTATTGGAATTAAATCAATTCTAGTCAAGTCTTTTGAAGGCACTTTGAAAGTAAAATTCTTCTATCTGGCACTCAAGTTCCTTTAAAAACTTTTCATATTAGAATAATTTTAGACTCATAAGAAGTTGTGAATACAGCACTGAGAGTTCCCATATAACCTTCACTCAGCTTCTGCAGTATTAACATCTTACCTCACCATACTATATTATTAAAACCAGGAGACTGGCATTGATAAAATACTATTCACTACAGACTTCATTTGGATTTTATTCATTTTTGCATGTGCTTGTGTATGTGTGTGTGTGTGTGTGTGTGTCTATGAAATTTTATCTCATAGATTCATGTAGCCACCCCCTCCACCAGGATTTAGAACAGTTTCAAGATTGTATATATATATAAAATATGTCCAGCACAAGCACTTTCTTCTTCTTTCAGGTTAGATGTCTTACTGATCTCTATATGTTTCATAATCTCTCCACTAAATACAATGCTTCTGGTCCACTGCTTTTACATCCACTTACCTCAAAAATCACCATGAATCTATTTTTAAAACTTTGATAAATTATATTTAAATGTTGTTTTTGGATGTTACATTTCATGGAAACATATAAGCTTCACTATCTAAAGTTTTCTGAAACTCATGGATGTGCTGAACTGTTGCTAGGGAACCAATTCCTATAGCTGCTAATCAAATTCCTAAGAGAGAAAGGATAAGAGCTCACAAATACAATTTTGTTTTTGTTTTTAATTAAGCAATTAAAGCAGTAGAGTTGTGCAGATGGAAAGAAAGGTAGTGTCGTATAATATTGACCTTCAGATATGCAAATATTTTAAAGAAACATTTAATAGACTCCCTCATTTTATAACATGTTATAAAATGCTGAGATTTGCCCCCATCACACAGCAAGCTAGTGATTTAGCCTGGATTAAAACTCACTTGTTTCCAACAGGCACACTTCCCATTATGCCTCACTGTCTTTAACAGGTGGAAAGAGGGAAAATACTTGTAGAGGCCAACTTCTGACAAGTGGCAGACAGTCCGATAGGAATCTAGCTTCAAAATCAGATCAGGTCTGGATGAAACAGAGATTTAAAGATTTAATGATTTGTGAGACAGTTGCCTAATTACACATGACATTAAAAACTTTCCAATTTTCAGTTTAGATCTGATAGTATTTAAATTAGCTAACTTCATTTAATTTTTGATGAGTAAACTGAGCTATATGTATTAGATAGACATGTGGTCTGATAATATTTAAACTACCTGGAATCATTGAAATGTGATAGACAGATATTCAACATACTGGAACAATCATTTAAATATTTTTTAAAAATCATGACAATTAAATCTGAAAATCTAAACTTATAAGGATCATCACCTCCTTTTTTTCCCCCAAAAGTACCACTCTTAAAACCAATTTCAGTTCTGATTTTTTTGATGTCTTAATTAGTTCATATTAATCTAATTTGTCTCTGAACTACTCTACCACTTATAATCTGTATCAAATATTTTAATAACTGACTAAATCCTTTCATATTATTCTTCTCTATATATTATTTTATCATCGGGAAGAGCACTTTGCAAAGGAGCCTGTGTTTGGTGCTTTTCTTATTCAACCTGGCCACAGAGCAAGTGTTTAGTAACTAAATCCTGAATTATTTTTTAACAGCATAATGCATAGCGGTTATTTGTGTTTCAGCAGAAGGAACAACTTATTCTAAATGAACTCAGAAAATCACTTGTCAAGATATCAACTGAAAAGAGAATTCATATTCTGAAATCGTGGATAAAATAGTGCTAAACAAATGACAGGGAATCACCAGTAATTTACGCAGAGTAGCATTACAAAAGTTACCTTGCACTGCACAGTGCTTATTACTTTAAAAGGATGGTGAGGAAGCTCTAGAGAAAACCTTAGAGAAACTCGTTTCCAGTCTGGACATTTCTTCCAGCAAGTTGCATGACCTTGGGGAAGATACATAAATTATTTGGGCCTCAATTAGGACTGATCTCTAAAATACTTCTAGCTTCAAATTATTATGATTTTATTTAAGTTCTAAAAACATCTTTTACTTATACAGAAGCTAAGAGGGATGTAATTTATAGCAGAGCTTATAAAATCAAATGTTTTCGATGATATCAGCTTCAATATAACATTACCCCTACTTTAAGTTAATTTGTGCAAGGCTATTTCAGACATAAGAACTGAATAAAGAGAATTCTGATGGTTTAAAAAACAGAGAATCTGGTATTAGTTGACTTGAATTTAAGACCCTATTTGACCTTTCCCAGTTGTTATAACTTGAGGAAACTTTTTCTCTCTTTTCTTTTTATCTTACCTATAAAAAATACAGGTGGGGGGTGGGAGAATAATTACAATAAATATTCCTTAAAGACCTTTTCACAGTTTTATTATATTGTTGGAGAATGGCATGACATTTCAACACAACCACTATCTCTGAAGGTTAAAGAAAGAAGATAACTAAATAGTACTTTAAAAAAGGAATCAGTCACAGCTCCAAAGGGGAATGGAGAAGGTGTCCTGTGATCCACTAGACAGAGGCTGGAACTACAAGTATGTTCAAGTCTGATTAGGAAGAAGCTAGAAACCACTACTAGGAAGCAAAATTATATAAGTAAATTTTAACTTAGTCCTCCACCAAGGCTGTCTGTATATATTAAGAGTCTATATATAGCAAGTCCCCACTTGTTCTGCCTGAGAAGCTTTTCCCATTTCCTCTGTGGCCTGGTCTGCTCTCCTTCATGTGGCCAGTTTCTTTCTATCCTTTAGGGTTCTGTTTGATGCCAGCTTGACAGAGAAGCTTTCCAAAGGTTGCTTTTTCTTAATTATTACCTAAGTCCTTTATTAGTTTTATTTTCTTTTGAGCTATATCTATATCTCTATCTATATAGATGGAGATATACATATATATAGCTGAAAAGTTATATATATATATAAAATTTATATATATAGCTCAAAAGTTATATAATACAAATATGTTATAATGTATACTAGCATGTACTATAATATATAGTAGTTACGTAATATAACACTTTCAAATATGACCCTAACTTTTCTTCTGAAGTGAAGCTTTTTATGTCTTTCACTTAGATATCTCACAGCTATTTTTGACCTCACTCCCGTCTAAAATCAGACTGACTTGATTTATCCTCTCAACCCTGTTTTCTGAGTGCTACAGTTCACCTGGGTGCTCAAACTAGAAATTCCTAGTTTCTCCTTTTTCCCCACTCACCCCTGAAATCCAATCCATGAGCAGGCTCTCATAGTACACCTCTAAAATGTCTTGAATGAATAAACATTCCCCCATCATCGCTGATACTTTCTAGTCAAAGTCACTGTCATCTCTTCTCCAGTTATTCCAATAGACAGCTTCTATCCTTTTTTTACCCTGGCCACAATCTATCCTCTCTCTGGCAGTTGGAATAAACTTATAAAAATCTAAACAGGATCGTCATTATTCTAACCGAAGCCTTCCAGTGGATGCCCAGTGCATGTTGTCTACCACACACTTCAAAACCCCTTATGATTTAGCACTGGCCTCGCTCCCTCTTCACCCCAGCTGGCTCTGCTTCTTGATCAGTTTCCTGCAAAAGCTCCAGATCCTGGAATAGAGTCATCTCATTTCCCCCTCAGAGGTTATGTACAACCTGTCTCCACTTGCCCTGCCTGGCAAGCTTTTCCCATTTCCTCTGTGGCCTGGTCTGCTCTCCTTCATGTGCCCAGTTTCTTTCCATTCTTTAGGGTTCTGTTTGATGCCAACCTGACAGAGCAGCTTTCCAAAAATCACTTTTTCTTACTTATAACCGAAGTCCCTTATTAGTTTTATTAGCCATCTAGTCCTTTATTAGCCATCTAATATGGCTCATACAAGAATGTACAATTATTTAAATTATTCATTTGTTTATATTTAATCTTTCTTTCCCCCCAGAATATTGAACCCCTGAAGATGAAGAATAAATGTCTCATTCACTATTGTTTTCCCAGTAATTAATACAGTGTCTAGTATACAATAGGCACATGGTAAATATTTGTTAAACAAATTCATTGAGTGTCGGGAAACTTTCCCATCAGTTGAATTTTTCTCGGGAAAACCATTGGCAAAATTAAATGTCTTTATGGTCATTTTCTCTAGTTTCTTTGTCAGGTTTATTCCACAAGGCAGAGGAAACTTGAAATGTCATAAATGAGAAATTGCTGTTCATGTATTTTCTTATTAGTTTGGTGATTTGAACTTATATCTTTATTTCACATGATTCAGCGGTTTTAAAATCTATTTTGTGTAGATATTAGACCGTATTTTATACCTAAAGTTTTGAAAAATCTGACATTAGTATCATCAGCATTTCTGGATGATTTTCCTTTTTCATTTGTTTTTAAATAAGTTTACTGCAGTTCAGAGTTGCTGATCAGTTTCACTTATACTGTGAAAGCTCTGAGAAGATTACTGGATGTTTTAAACACAAATATATGTAGTATTGACACAGGATCATACGACAATGTCACACAGCACTTTTAACATATCATGTAATTGCTTTTTTAGGTTAGAAATCAGTTTTCTAAGTGCGATAAAATTAAACTTGCTTTAATTTGAATATTAAGTAATTTCATTTAATTCAGAGAACACTGTTTCCAGCAATAAAAAGTGAAACTTTTATTTAATATTGCTTTGATGAAGTTATATCAACACTTACAAGTTAATCACAATCTAATGTTAGGTCATCTTATATTCTCAAATAAGCAGTTTTTGTTATCAATCCTGCTGTAAATTAAAACGAGTTAAGGAACAAAGAGTGAAATGAATTAACCTTCTGGTCAAGGCAAGGAACAAGTCAACAGACCCATTTACTTTGATTAATCAATGTTTTATTTTGCTTCCGGGTTTCAAACCAAGTGATTGGATTTATATAATATAACACTTCACTCGAAATTAAGAGCAGCTGGGAGCACATACAATTTTTTACATGAACTCTTCTCCAAAAGCTTTGTTTTAAATACTAATTAAAACTAATACTCAGAGTAAGTTGCAGAAAACTGTTAAGAATTCATTAACTCCTGTAGTCTAAGTAGGATCTGCTTATGAGCTGTAAAACAAACAAACAAAAACAGGGTTTAACCTGCAAAAATTGCCTGAGGTATCTGAAATTTATGAGTGATAAGAAGTAGTGAGAGGAAGTTTTCTTAAATTAGTCAATTTATATTTGGATTTGGAAAAGATAAAAACATTATTTTCTATCATCGTTCTGATAACTTTACTATTTAAAAATAGAATTCAATGCATGTTTAACATTTATTGCCAAAGGCTTAGAGGTGAACTTGATCATAGATATCTGCAAAACCAAACAAACAAAACACTCAGGTTATAGAATATGGCAAAAGACTGAATATAATACAAAGTAAGAATTATTCCCAACACTGCTGCCAGGGTGGTCTTTTGAAAAGATGAGTCAGATGCTGGCACTTCTCAGTTCAAAACCCTGCTATGCATGGCTCCTCCTCACACAGAGTCAAAGCCAAACTCCTCAAAGGGAACTTCAAGGGCTCATGTGATCTGTGTCCCTCATGTGATCTGTGCCTCTGTAGCCTCTCCACAGTTACAGCAACCCCACTTCCCTCTCACCCCACTCTTTACCTCTCCTCCTCCCTCACTCCCCACCAGATACAGGGTCTCCCTGCTATATGAATGTTCCAGGCACACTCCCACCTGAAAATCTTCGTATCAGCAACTTCTTCTGCCAGAATTATCTTCACAAAACTAATCCCCAACTCTGTTTATGTCATCTTCTCAAGGATCATGCTAAGCACTACAAGCTGCAACCTGCCCCGCCCTTATACATTCTTAACTCCTCTTCCCTGTTTGACTTTTTCCTTTTTACTCTCATGACTTTTATTGCTTTCCAACATGTTACACAATTTACTTCTTTTTCACATTTGTTATGTATTATCTATCTCCCCTCTCAGAATGTAAACTTCATGAGAACCGAGGGCTTTGTCCCCAAACACCTGTAAGAGTACTCAGTACGTAGTACCAGGCATTCAGAGCATACTTGTTGAATGAATGAAATAATACACCTATAGTTTTCCTCAAGTTAGAAAATGAAGTCTGTGGGAGAACATAGCCTGAATTAGGATTAAAAGCCAGGAAGAACTAGAGAGGATAAAGAATCCAAGGGAAATGAAGAAGGACAAAGCAATTCTCAAATAAAAAAAATGAGAACGTTTATGGACTCTCGTTAGCCCAAATTGGTATTTTTTTTTTCTTTTTTTTTTTTCTCTGAGACAGAGTCTTGCTCTGTCACCCAAGCTAGAGAGCGGTGGCTCACTGCAACCTCCACTTCCCAGGTTCAAGCCATTCTCCTGCCTCAGCCCCCCTAGTAGCTGGGATTACAGATACCCACCACCATGCCCGCCTAATTTTTGTAGTTTTAGTAGAGATGGAGTTTCACCATGTTGGCCAGGCTGGTGTCAAACTCTTGACCTCAGGTGATCCACTCGCCTTGGCCTCCCAAAGTGGTGGGATTACAGGCATGAACCACTGCGCTGGGCCAAACTGGTCTTCTTCTGTATTTATTTTAATTTATTCCCTACATTCTTTAGTAACCTATTTGATACCAGAAAGTCTGTAGTAACATTTTTGACTCCAGGAAGCATTTTCCATGAAAGTGCTGCAGATGGCTTCTTAGTAAGAGAAGACTAAAAGGAAAGTGAGGCTATATCATTAGGCTGCAAACCAGCAGTCCTAATGGCAAGATGCCCTGGAGCCAATGTACCATTGTGAATCTGTAGTATTTTCCTCAATAACACAGCTCTAAGGATTTTGTTAACCAGTAAAAACAATTTTCTTTGCATCCAAATTGGCATGTTAGCCATCACTGGGATTTCTGTGTGAAGCTTGAAGATACTATCATTTATTTCTCTAATTAGAATTGCTGTTTAATCCAAAAATCGACTTTAACTTTAAAGTTAGGATAAATTTAGAGGCTGAGCTCTATAATATGCTTTCAATATGAAAATTACTCATTTTCTGAATCTTTATCAGTGAAGTTTCAGTTGCCTTTTTAGATATACTTAATAAAAATGAACTAAGGTCCCTAGAAATCTCATGACTCGAGTAGGCAGGCAATGCGAGAGAGAAAAGACTAATGGACAGGCAAGATTCTAATACTGCTGACAATAATGCAGGTATTCTGCTATTTTGACAAATTACAGCTTTCTTCCCTCAGAATTCCATTCTCTTTCTCTCCTCTCCTCTAATCATTGCCTGCCTATAAATTTATTTATACAAATAAATTTGTATAAATGTCTTGGTAATAAATTAATTTATTAATTATACTCAGAAGTAACTCTAGGCAAAGAGGTATGTCAGGGAAGTTTCACTGCATACGAATTCAAGAACTTTCTAGAATTTGGACCTGTGATTATATCATTACCTAGGGCAGAATTTTACCAGCCAGAGATATACTACATCAGCTCTTGCTCTCAACTGATTTTTACAAAAATAAAATTTATGGCTTGAATATGTTTCAAATGATGCCTATTAATCACAAACTATTCATTTGCAAGGATACTTATATCAGGGATTTAAATTGACCATATTTTCTAATAATTCTCATATTTAGAAAAGCAGACAATGTAAATTTCCTACTCCTATTTTAGATAATACCAAATGACATTTTCAAATAACCTGCAAAAGATTAAATGATTAATTCAACCAGTTGTTCATTCTTTTCTCTTCAGAATTCATGATTGCTAGTGTCAGAACAGATTTATTGATGGAGATTTACATAGTGTGATACAAGTACTCAATAAGGTATCAACTAAATTGGAATCGTGGTCGATCACATTCAATAAGGTAAGTAGTGAGCATGATAGCCAATATTTGGCAATAGATAAGTATTGAGGATTGGTCTAGGGGGACTTCTAAATGATCTTGATTTTGTGTTGATAAGTGTGAAAGGAAAATAAAAACTTGGGACCCCAGTTCACACGCCACAAAGAAACAAATTAAGCAGAAACCTGCGTCATGCAAAAAAATGGCCCTTTCTTCTGTTCTTAAACAGACAGCTACAGATAAAAAGTTAAATATATGCACTAGAAGCTACTTTGTGTTTGCCTTATCTGATGTAAACTGCCGATTTACTGAGCACCAGATGAACACATCATTGGCTATTCCCCTACCTACTCCTTTTCTCATGCATTATATAGATTACCATATTCTTCCTCTTTTCTCTCCAGCCAAATTTTCCTTTTAAATATTTAAGCCCTCAAATTCATCTTTGGAGGAAAGTACAGACCACAGACTATTTGTGTGATTCTTTGGGATTTCTGTTTGTTGGTTGGTTGGTTGTTTTTTCGTTTTTTGTTTTTAGTTTTCTTTTTTTGAGATGAGGTCTCACTCTGTCACCCAGGTTGGAGTGCCGTAGTGTGATCTCACCTCACTGTGTGATCTCAGCTCACCTTGGCCTCCCAGACTCAAGCGATCCTCCCACCTCAGCCTCCTGAGTAGCTGGGACCACAGACATATGCCACCACGTCTGGCTAATTTTTTGTATTTTTGGTAGAGACAGGGTTTCACCATGTTGCTGTATGCAGGTTGGTCTTGAACTCCTGAGCTGAGGCAATCTACCTGCCTCTGCCTCCCAAAGTGCTGGGATTAAAGGGGTAAGCCACTGTGCCCAGCCTTGTGTTTTTTGTTTATTTGTTTGTTCTTTCCAGGCATGTCCTTAACCTTGGCAAAATAAACTTCTAAATTGACTGATAACTGTCTCAGACACTGTTTTGGTTTACATAAGAAATAAACAACTATAAAGATAGATTAAAAATAAGTAATTATATGTATATATCCTATTGGTTTATTTTCTATATATCCTATTAGATATAGATATATATATACACACACACACACACATATATATATATCCCCTATTAGTTCTGTCCCTCTGGGGAACCGGACTAATACAGGGACTATCAGATGATTGGTACCTACAACAATACAGCTTGTATCCCATCATCAATTACTTTTGTTCCCTTAGTTTCTGGCATCCTACACATGACACTATCAGGCTGCCGTTTAACAGGATGTGGAACAAACCCAGGGGTCTTGCAGAGACATTAATGTGGAAATATGTGAAAAGTTGAGGGTTCTTTCTTTCGTTCGTTCGTTCGTTCGTTTTTGAGACAGTCTCACTCTGTCGCTCAGGCTGGAGTGCAGTGGAACGATCTCCGCCCACTGCAAGCTCCGCCTACCGGGTTCACGCCATTCCCCTGCCTCAGCCTCCGGAGTAGCTGGGACCACAAGCTCCCGCCACCATGCCTGGCTAATTTTATTTTTATTTTTATTTTTATTTTTATTTTTATTTTTAGTAGTGACAGGGTTTCACCGTGTTAGCCAGGATGGTCCCAATCTCCTGACCTCGTGATCCTCCCGCCTCGGCCTCCCAAAGTGCTGGGATTACAGGCGTGCGCCACTGCGCCTGGCCAAAGGTTTTTTTTTTCCAACTCCTTAAACAAATGATTTCTGAATTATGCGAACACGTGAATGCTTTATCTTCAATGCTTTGTCACGTTATGATTCATAATTATATATTGTATATACAATTCTAGGCATATAAATAATAACTAAAGCATGTATCTTTTATTTATTCATTCAATAAAAATTATTGAAAGTTTATGATGATACAGGCACCTTGTGCTTAGTACAAAATGGGGATCAAGATAATAGAAACTCTGCCATCAGAGAATCGTATAGTTAATGGGAGAGACAATATTTGAATAATACACAAATAAATCTTAAACTTTAGCTGTGAAAACTGATAAAATAGATACTTGGGGAACTAAGAGAACGTGTAGCTGTTGATTCAGCTATAGTGATATATTTCAGTCACTAGAACAAGAAGCATCCACATATTTGGGACTGAAAGATTATTTAACCTGTAGCACAGGCAGATGTTGGTTTCACTATTTAGACTTTTTTCTTTTTAGTGCTCAATAATTCCATACCAAGAACAACGTGTGTTTTTATTTATTCTTCCTAGTTTGAGGCCCTGACCTCATAAGACACAACTACAATTAAAGTTAAAATATTGGAACAGTGCCTTTGCTTGGAATTTGCAATAAAAACATTTCTCAAACATTATTCAATAAATGGCGGAAGTAAACGCCATAGCGACTGCAGCGTTGAAAAAAACTTGAGAAAAAATTGCACGATGATATTTGTTCTTGAAAAATACATGTGAAAGGAAAGGTTTATGTTTCCACAGCAACAAACTTTGCTGAGCATACTGAGCTCTGTTAAAAATAAAGAAAAGGAGAGAAATAGAAGTGAAGGACAGAGTATGGTCTAATGTGGCAAAATAAGGAATTCTGAAGTCAAGGACACTGTAGGAGGAATTAAAAAATCCCCAATTGATCATGGGTTCTGGTTTTCTTGAAATTGTAATTAATTAATTAATTTTAAACCTCATTTTATTGTGGTAAGAACTTAACGTAAGATCTATCCTCTCAACAATTTTGGGGGGGGTAAGGTGGGCATTTATTTCTTTTTAGTTTTTTTAATAAATATATTTTTGTTTCAATAGCTTTTGGGATACACATGGTTTTTGGTTACATGGATGAATTATTTAGTGAAGTCTGAGATTTTACTGCACCCATCACCCAAGTATGTACATTGTACACAATATGTAGGGTTTTTAAAAATCAAACCCCACCCTCCCCTCCTCCCCGAGTCTCCAGTTTTCATTATACCACTCTGCATGCCTTTGTGTACCCATAGTTCAGCTCCCATTTGCAAGTGACAACACATGGCATTTGGTTTATCATTCCTGAGTTACTTCACTAAGAATAATGGCCCCCAGCTCCATCCAAATTACTGCAAAATACATTATTTCACTCTTGTTATGGCTGAGTAGTATTCCATGGTGTATATGTACAAAATTTTCTTTATCTATTCCTTGGCTGATGGGCACTTACATTGGTTCCATAGCTTTGGAACTGAAAATTATGCTGTGATACACATACATGTGCAGGTGTCTTTTGATATAATGACTACTTCTTTTGGGTATTCAGTGATGGGATTGCTGGATCAAATAGTTGATCTACTTTTAGTTCGTTGCCTCTCAACAGAGTGTAAGCATATAACACATTATTAACTGTAGGCACAGTATTGTACAACATGTCTCTAAAACTTATTCCTCTTGTACAATTGAAACTTTATGGCTATTGATCAGTAACTCCGTATTTCCCCATCCTTCAGTCTACTCTGATTTTACGTGGTTCACTATCTAAATTACCTCATATAAGTGATACAATGCGTATTTGTCCACCAATAGCTGGCTTACTATGCTGAGCATAGTGACTTCAAGGTTCATCCACACTGTTGCATATTGAAGGAATTCCTTATCTTTTTAAGGCTGAATAATATTCCACTGTATGTATGTACAATATTTTCTTTATCCATTCATCCATGAATAGACATTTAGATTGTCTCCACATCTTGGATATTATGAATAGTGCTACAATGACCATTGGAATGGTAATATCACTTAAACATACTGATTTTAATTATTTTGATAAATATCCAGAAGTGGGATTGCTGGACCATGTAATAATTTTATTTTCAATTTCTGAGGAAACTTTGAATTACTTTTCATAGCAACTGTATCTTTTTGCTTTATGACCAAGAGTGTACAGGAGTTCCAATTTCTTCACATTTTTGCCAACATTTATCATCTTTTTTAAAAAAATTAACCATCCTACCAGGTGTGAGGCGGTATCTCATGGTGATTTTGATTTGCATTTACCTCATAAGTGACATTTAGCATGTTTATATGTATGTCAGCCTACTGTATGACTTCTTTAGATAGATATTCATTTAAGTCTTTAGCCATTTTAAATATTGGATTGTTATTCTTGTTGCTTTTGAGTTTTTCCTTATATATTTTGGAAATTAACACCTTATCTAATATATAGCTTACAGATATTTTCTTCCATTCTGTAGGTTGCCTTTTCACTCTGTTCATTGTTTCTTTGGCTATACAGAATCTTTTAGGTTATATATTTTGAATTTTATATGAGTTTCACTTGTCTATTTTGCTTCTGTTGCCTGTGTTTTTGGTGTCATGTCCATGAAATAACTGCTAAGACCAATGTCATACAGCTTTTTCTTTATTTATTTCTAGGAGTGTTAAAGTTTAGAGCCTTACATTTATAATCAATTTTGAGGGTTTTTTTATGGTGTATGATGCGGGTCCAATTTCATTGTCTTCTATGTGGATATCCAACACCATTGTTGAAGAGACTATCCTCTCTTTATTGCATATTCTTGGCACCTAAGTTGAAGATCAGTTGACTATTTATACATGTAATCAATTTCTGGATTCTTTGTTGTGTTTCATTTTTCCACATGTCTATATTTATGACATTATCATATTGTTTTAATTACTATTGCTTTGTACTACATTTTTTTTTTAATTCCTTTTTGTAGAGAATGGAGTCTTGCTATATTGCCCAGGCAGGTATCGAACACTTGGGCTCAAGCTATCCTCTCGCCTCTGCCTCCTTAAGAGCTGGGATTACAGACGTGGGCCACATGCCAGCAATTTGTACTATATTTTGAAATCAGGAAGTCTGATGCTTCCAGTTTTGTTTTTCATTATCAAGGTTGTTTTGAATATTTAGGGTTTTTGGGTTTCATATAAATTTTAGGATTATCTATTTTTTAAATGTCATGGGGGTTTTGATAAGAATTACATTTTATCTGTAGATTGCTATGGGTAATGTGAACACTTTAACAATATTAAGTCTTCCAATCTCTGAACACTGATGTCTTTCTATTTGCATGTGTAGTCTTTACTTTTATTCATCAATGTTTTGTAGTCTTCTGTGTACAAGTGCTTTGCCTCCATTTAGTTTTTTGTTAAGTATTTTATTCATTTTCATGGTATGGTAAATGGAATTGTATTCTTAGTTTTTGAAGAAGTTAGTTTGTTTTTAGTTTATAGAAAAGCAGCTAAGTTTGTATCTTGCAAATATTCTGGAATTATTAGTTCTAACAACGTTTTGTGGAAGTTTTAGAATTTTCTACATCCTGTCATCTGTGAATAGCAATTATTTTACTCCTTGCTTTATTTGGATGTCTCTCTTTTTTTTTTTTTTTCTTCTTGACTAATTGCTCTGTCTAGAATTTCTGGTACTATCCTTGCCTTACTTCTGATCTTAGAGGAAAAGTTTACAGTTTTTCACCACTTATTATGTTAGATGTGGGCTTGTCAAATATGGCCTACATTACGTGGAGGTACATTCCATCTATAAATAGTTTGTAGAGTGTCTTTTTAATCATGCAAGGGTGTTCATTTTTGTCAAATGGCTTTCTGCATCAGTTGAAATGGTCATGTAGTATTTTTTTCTTTCAATCTGTTAAGGTGGTACATCACATTGATTGATTTGCATGAGTTAAACCATACTTGCATCCCAGGGAAAATTCCCACTTGATCATGGTGTATGTTTCTTTAAACGTGCTGTTGAATTCAGTTTGCTAGTATTATGTTGAGGATTTCTGTATCTATATTCAACAGAGAAATTGGCCTGAAGTTTTGTTTTCTTGAGCTATCTTCTCACTTTAGTATCAGAGTAATACAGGCCTGATGAAATGACTTTGGTAGTATTCTTTCTATTTCTGTTTTTTGAAAGACTTGGAGAAGGATTGGAATTATTTCTTCTTTAAATGTTGATGAATTGACTAGTGAAGCTATCTGGTTCTGGGCTTTTTTTTGTTGTTGGGAAATTTTTGATTACTGATTCAATCCCCTCTGATTCAATATACATCGATTCAGACTTTTTATTTCTTTATGATTCAGCCTAAGTAGGTTGCCTGTTTCTAAAAATTTATTCACTTCTAGGTTACCCAGTTTGCGGACATAAAATTATTTATAGTAACCTCTTATGATCCTTTTTATTTCTCAGGCATCTGTGGTAATGTCTCCATTTTCATTTCTAATTTTATTTACTTGAATCTTCTCTCTTATTTTCCCAGGCTAATTAATGACTTTTAAATTTTGTTTATCTTTAAGAAAAAGCAACTTTTAGTGTCATTGATTTTTCTATTGTTTCTCTAGTCTCTATTTTGTCTGTTTCTTCTCTAGTCTTTATTATTTTCTCTCATGTGCTAATTTTGGCCCTAGTTTTTGCTGTACTTTTTAGTTCCTTGAGGCATAAAATTAGATTTTTTATTTGAAATCATTCTTTGGATTTAAATATATGCATATATCATATATATAAATACTGTGCTTGTATCTTTCTTGGTATTATTCCTGCTACAACCCATACATTTTGGCAAGTTGTACTTTTATTTTCATTTGTCTCAAGATATTTTCTAATTTCCCATTGATTTCTTATTTGACCCCATGGTTGTTCAAAAGTGTGATGTTTAGTTTTAACATATTTGTGAATCTGTTTTCCTTCTGCCATTGCTGTCTAGTTTCAGTCAATTATGGGCAGAAAATAAATTTGGTATGATTTCATCGTTTCAAAATTTCATAAGAATTTTCTGTGAGCTAAAATGTGATCTCTGCTACAAACTGTTCCATATGTGCTTTAAAAGAATGTATATTCTGGGTGGAATGTTCTGTACGTGTTTGTTAGGTCCATTTTGTTTGTAGGGTTGTTAATGTTTGCTATTAATATGTTAACTTTCTGTCCGGCTGTTCTATCCATTATTGAAAGTGGGGTATTAAAATCTCTCTTACTATTATTTTATTGTTGTCTATTCTATCTGCAGTTCTGTCAATATTTTCTTTACATATTTAGGTGCTCTGACGATGGGTGATATCTATTTATTATTATGTCTTCCTGACAAATTTATTCTTTTATTACTATATAGTATTTCCCTTTGTGTACTGTGACAGTTTCTACTGAAATTCTGTTTTGCGTGGTATAAGTCATTCTGCTCCTTTATGTTGTTGTTGTTCTCATTTCATGGGGTATCTTCTCCATCCTTTAACATTCAGAGTGTGTATCTTAAAATCTAAAATTAATTACTTATAGGCAGCATAGAGTTGAATCTTGTGATTTTTGTTTGTTTGTTTGTTTTTGAGACAGAGTTTTGCTCATTGCCTAGGCTGGAGTGCAATGGCGCCATCTCGGCTCACTGCAACCTCCACCTCCCGGGTTCAAGTGATTCTCCTGCCTCAGTCTCCCAAGTAGCTGAGATTACAGGCGCCTGCCACCACGCCCAGCTAATTTTTGTATTTTTAGTAGAGACGGGGTTTCACCATGTTGGTCAGGCTGGTCTCAAACTCCTGACCTCAGGTGATCCACCAGCCTCGGCTTCCCAAAGTGCTGGGATTACAGGCGTGAGCCACCACGCCCAGCCTGAATCTTGTTTTTTTAATGAATTCATCCACTTTATTTATTTTGATTGAGGAAACTTCATGAACATGTAAAATAATTATTAATAAAAATTTACTATTGCTACTTTAGTGTTTTTGTATATCTTGGAGTTCTTTTGTCACACACTGTCTCTCTTGCTTTCTTCCTTTGTGCTTTGTTGATTTTTTGGATTGATGTATTTTGATTCCTTTCTATTTCTATTAGTGTATATTCTATAGGTATTTTCTTTGTGATTACCATAGGGCTTATAGAAAATATCTTACAGTTATAACAGTCTATTTTAAGGTTATAGCATCTTCAATTCAATTGCATACAAAAATCCTACACTGTTACTCTCCCTTATGACACTTTCTGTCATTGATGTCACAATGCACATTTATTTGTATTGTGTATCCATCAACGTTTTTGATCTAGTGTTTTAATAATTTTATCTTTTAACTTTTATACTAGAATTAAAAGTGATTTACACACCACTGTTACAGTAATATAGTATTCTGTATTTGTATATATATTTAACTTACCAAGTTTCTTATTTTTTTATGCTATTTTATTGCTCTTTAGTATCTTTTTGTTTTGGCTTTAAGAAGTTTCTTTAACATTTCTTCCCCCCCACCCCCACCCCCCACCACCCTGTCTTCCTATAACCTTTAATATTTCTTGTAGGGCAGTTCTAGTAGTGATGAACTTTATTAGCTTTTATTTGCATGAAAAATCTCTCTTCATTTTTAAGGGAGAGCATTGCTGAGGATAGTATTCTTGTTTGCAGTTTTCTTGTCTTGGTTTGATTTTTTTTCTTTCAGCACTCAGAATGTATCATTTCACTGCCTTTTGGTCTGCAAGGTTTCTGCTGAACAACTAGTTGATAGTTTTTCATGTGGATTCCCTTATATGTGGAAAAAAAATGATTTCTCTTATTGCTTTCAAAATTATTTTTGTCTTCAACATTTGACAATTTGATTATAATCGATTCCACTGTGTACTTATTCGGGTTGTTATTTGGGATCCTTTAGGTTTTCTGGATGTATGTATTCATTTCCTTCCTCAGAATTGGGAAGTTTAGGGTCATTGTTTCTTTCAATATGCTGTCTGGTCATTTCTTTCTCTGTTCCTTCTGCAGTCTTATATGGTGCATTTGGTAAGCTTAGTGTTGTTCATAAGTTCCTTGAATTTCTTTACTCTCTTCCATTATTTTATTTTATTTCTCCTCTGAATAATTTCTAATGACTTGTCTTTAAGTTTGCTAATATTTTCTTCTGCTTCATCTAGTCTGCTTTTGAATTACTCTAGTGATTTCTTTGTTTAGTTAATTGTGTTGTTTATCATGATTTCTGCTTAGTATTTTTTAAGTTTTCTATTTGTTGAAATTCTAGTTTTATTCATGCATTGTCCTCCTGACCTCAGTGACCATCTTTATGATGGTTATTTTTAATTCTCTATCTGCTACATCATATAACTCCATTTCACTAAGGTCAGTTTCTAGAAATTTATATTTGCCCTTTGTTTGGAAGATATTTCTGTTGTTTCTTATTTTGTTTGACTCTCTGTGTTGGTGGCTGGGCATTAGAAAAACCACCCACTTGTCCTAGTGTTCACAAACTGGCTTCACAGAAGACCCTCCCCTATCAGCCTGGTCAGAGATTCTAGGGGCCCCTCAAACCTTCATGCTAGTCCAACCTGTTTTCTTCGTTCTTAATGACCCTGTCTAGAGTGCCAGGTCCACCAGCACTGTGAGAAAAGCAATACTGAAGGCACTTCCTCAAGAATCCTCCAGAAAAGTTGAGTCATTCAATGTTTTGTCCAACTTACTACCTCTGCCAGGAGAACCTAGCATCTGGGAGTTTTCATCCACTTTCTCTGTGATAAGCCAAAAACAGGGGCTACGGTAACCACCAACCCACAGCACTGTCACTGCTCTTATTGGTCCTGGGCCACTAGAGAATGCCAGACCTCATCAGTGCTCTTAAAACAGCCTGGACAGAGCTGGACCCACTCCTATCTGGGTAGCTCCTAGAGGAGTTGGAACACTGGACATATGGTATACCTCCTTTCCTCCCCAGCAGGAAGCTTAGATGTGGGGAGATTCATCTCAATCATACAGTACTCTGCCAGTTTAGAAATTAGGGCAAGAAGGTGTCCTGAACTTCCCAGCTATCTTTGATGTGGCTGATTTTGCACTGACCTGGGGTATAAGAACCTCTTAATCTTCCTTGGTTTCTCACAAAGGGAATCTGTCCATGAATTGTTGCCAAATCAGTGTGTTTGTGGAGGGAAGGAGGGCCCAGGGCTGCTGATGTCTCTTTTCTAAATTTGAGAACAATTGTTGAAAATACAAATGCCAATTGGAAAAGTATGTTATGTAAATGAGTAAAGTGGTCAGGCGTTAATGAGTAAAAAAGCCTTGGGCTCCAACCAAATGAGACAGCTACTACTTAACTCCAATCTTGTGCAACCAAACCAGAAAGTCTATCCAGAAACAGGAATTTTTAGGAGAGATAACCCAACATTAGTTTTCCTTTGCTGTCATAAATTATCACAAATTTAGGGGTTTGAAATAACACTCCTTTATTATCTCACAGTTCTGTGGGTCAGAAGTCCTGGTACAGCAGGACTGAGTCCTTTGCTGAGAGTCTTTCAGGTCTGAAATCAAGATGTTGGCAAGTTATATTCCTCTTTCAGGGCTCCTAGGTTGAATTTTCTTCTAATCTCATTCAAGTTTTACAAAACTCAATTCCTGTTGGTTGTAGGACTAAGTCCCCATTTCCTCTCTGGGGATAGTCTTTGCTACTCAAAGTTACCTTCAATCCTTCCCATGCTTTTCATATGACCTCCCTTGGGCAATGGTAAATTCAATCTCTCTTTAACGCTTTGGATAACTCAAACTTTCCCTGATGCCACATCTGTATGCCTTCAAGGTAAGTAAAAGTTTTTGTTTTTAAATGTTAATGTTATTAGATTGGGCCCACTTCAACTGGGAAATCTAGGATAATCTCCTTATTTTAAGATCTGGACTGTAATCTTAACTTTGTGAATAAAGTCCCATTTGCTACACAATGTAACATATTCATGAGTTCTTGGCTTAGGGCATGGACCTCTTTGGGGTATCATTATTCTGCTTCCCATAATCCCAAATTCAAAATATAGACAAATAATTATTAACACTACTTAGGCCAGAAGAAAAACACATCTGTGGTCTATATCTCGACTTACAAACAAAGTTTGGATCTCTAATTAAGAGATAAATGTAACAAACAAGATCAATATTGTACTGTATCTTTTAAAGTAGAATGTTATTAAATTAACTGACATTAAGATAAACATATTATTAAGAAGAAAATTGATATTTGTATTAGTCCGTTTTCATGCTGCTGATAAAGACATACGCAAGACTGGGAAGAAAAAGAGGTTTAATTGGACTTACATTTGCACATGGCTGGGGAGGCCTCAGAATCATGGAAGGAGGCAAAAGGCACTTCTTACATGGTGGAGGCAAGAGAAAATGAGGAAGAAGCAAAAGTGGAAACCCCTGATAAACCCATCAGATCTCATGAGACTTATTCACTATCATGAGAATATCACAGGAAAGACCAGCCCCTACAATTCAATTACCTCCCATTGGTCACTCCCACAACATGTGGGAATTCTAGGAGATACAATTCGAGATTTAGGTTGGGACACGGTCCAACAAAATCAACATTCAATTTTACTTTCTTTGATCCTATGTGCATTGGTTAATACTACATATCGGTCAAAGTCCTTTAGCATAGAATTACTTAATATTTGAATAATTAATAATCAGTATTTGTTTACAACTTTCCTCATGTTTGTAACACTACTAGAGTTTACATTGGGTCAAAGATAGTTAAAACAAGTTGTTTTCTTGCTGAACTCAGTTTATATAATATATTAAACATTTTTTATCGGGTCAAAAAACAGAAATAATATTAACCTACAGAGTAATTTGTCATTTATTTATTCTCATTAGTCCTATGATAACATAATCCATAGAACCACATGAAAATATATTGGCATTAAAAACTTTAACATGGTATTTATATTTTATATCTTTAAACTAAATGTTAGTACAATCTTTAATGCAGATAATTTTAAAAGGAAAACCAACAGTGGTATTGGAAAAGGATGGCAAGAGAATTGCAACATCTATTCACCAACTTGCCCATACTATAGACAGTTGCCTTAAAACATCTCTTAACTTTAATATAATAGAAGGCAGAGGTGTAGGCTAGACAGATAGACCTTGGTTTGGTGCCAGGATAAGGCACTATCTATTTGGTTGGCTAACTCCATACAAAATAGTAAGCTCTTTGAGCCTCAGTTTTGTGCTGCAAAATAATTTGTAAAATAAGTTTATCTATTTTTCATCAGTTGTTATGAGACGGAAGTGAGATAATTCATATGGAGTGCTTAGACAACGCATGACACAGTACACTGTCAGCAAAATATTAACAGAATTCTAGTTTGGGTTCAAATAATATATTTTGTTCATACAGAGTCTTCTATTCAGCTTACTAATTCTCCTTGAAGCAAATATTTTTAGATTTATTAATTGTATTTCTAATTTCTGAATTCCTTTTCAAAACTGCTATTATTGTACAGTCACATTTTTAGATACAGAGTTAAGAATTTGCACTATTGTATTTAAGATTGGTTTAGTAAATCATAGTCATTAATGTTATATTTATAAAAAATAATCACTAGGCCAGGCATGGTGGCTCATGCCTGTAATCCCAGCACTTTGGAAGGCTGAGGTGGGCAGATCACAAGGTCACGAGATTGAGACCATCCCAGCTAACACAGTGAAACCCTGTCTCTACTAAAAATACAAAAAATTAGCCGGGTGTGGTGGCACATGCCTGTAGTCCCAGCTACTCAGGAGGCTGAGGGAGGAGAATTGCTTGAACCCAGGATGCGAAGGTTGCAGTGAGCTGAGATCGCACCACCGCACTCCAGCCTGCGCAACAGAGTGAGACTCCATCTCAAAACAAAACAAAAAAAATCACTATAAAGACAAAATAGAATTTAAAAGTATTTATAATAAAATATGAAAGAAAAATATAAAGTTATACATAAATGTAATTATATATGAATTTAGACAAGACAGAGGAAAATAAAAATAATTTTGTTAGGAATAATAACAAATTGTTTTATTGTTTTGCTTTTTTGGTAGTGTACACAATGCTTGTAATTAAAAAGAAGTTGTTAAAAATCCTCAAGGATTGACAACATGCTTTTAACATGTGTATATAGTCTCCTAATACATTTACAGATGAGAGCATTACTTACAAATAGAATTTTTAAAGTAAGAAGTGATCTTTGAGATCATTGGGCTAGGCAGTTTCCACACTGGGTGATCCATGGCCCTTTGGATGTGATCAGATGGCATAGTTGCTATGAAGTATAGAACAAGCAGACAGGGATCAGGCATCTTCAGATCTGCTCCCGTTAATACAGTGTCACTATTATGTATAAAATAATGTATTAAACTATAAGTATAACATTTGTATGTTTACATATTTTATTTTAAGAAGTGTTCCTATTGCTTAAGGAAACAAACAACAAAAAGTCACAATTCCTTCATGTGGAAGAAATAATCATACTCACCAAATATTTCATTTACTCCCCTATATTTCTCAGCTCTTTTAAAGTTGCAGGAAGCCAATGGCTGTTTCTCACAAATGAGATGTGAGCAGAAGTGATACATGTCACTTCTGAGATAAGGTAGTTAAAAGCTTATGCTCAGCTCTCCAATCTCTCTTTCCAATGACGAGGCAAGTGTATAAGGCTAATATTCACAGTGGTTCAACTTCAAGAGAAGCAACCCTCCATCTGCTGGCTTCTGAGTGACAATGTGAAGCAGAGCCCTCTGCCCACCAATATGGTAGATATAAACTGAGTAAGAAGGAAATCCGATTATATTAAATCACTGAATTAATGGGGTTACTTGCTACTTCTAGATAACCTCACTTATCCTTACTAAGGCACTTTATTTTAAAGATGCAAAAACAGGGTTGCAGATAGTGGAAGTGAACAATTCAAGGTTACTGAGATTTGAAGTAAAACTCAGGTCTCCAGACACTCCAATGTAAAGCTCTCCTTATGCCAATCTACTTGGCTTGAATGACTACAACAAAATAATAAACCATGATGTGGGATGGTCTTAAAGATCACCTAATCCAAACATTTCTAAATTCAAAATGACAGAAGATCATCCAAATGTTGCTGGAAAACAATGATGGACATCTCATCACTTCCAGGGTTCGTTCATTCCTTTTTGAGAGTTGCCATTATAAGCAATTCCTTGTCTAAAGGTAATGGCATTGTAAACATTGTAGCAAAGAAAGGGATGATCCATTCAACAATTAATTTTTGAGCTCTTACTTTGTGAGAGGCATTATAGTTATATAGATACAAAAGCATTGATGAGTAAACATAGATATGATCCTTGCTTTCGTGTAGCCTGCAGGCCAATGAAGTGACAAATATATGTTCATAAAATAGTCATAAACATGAATCTGTGATCCCAAAATTTCATAAGTTCTACAAATGAAAAATCTCATAGTATCATGAGAGACAAAACAGTGACCCAACTTAGTCTGAGGCGCTTAAGTAGGAGAAGAGAAATGTCGCAAGGACAACATATACATTTCTAGTTTTCCCACCTTGATAGATTAGAGCATCATTGACTGAAATGAAGACACTGGATAAACACCTGGTTTAGAGAAGTGAAGGTAGTGATGTTATGGAAAAAATGGGTTCCATTTCAGAACATCTGAAGTTAGAGATGTGGATATAACATCCACACACAAATGTACACATGAGGATGAGAGAACACTTTGAAGGAGTGACTATCTCTGCATAAAAACCGAAACAACTAAAAAAGAAAGAGCTAGAAAATGACAGTGTTTCACTTAGCTGAGAGTACAGAGCCTCCCTGCCCATTCATTTTTAAGTCACTGTCAAAACAGGCAGACTGCTGCAGCTGAGGTCCCACAGCTGTTGTTCTGGTCTCCTTTACTTTCATGCTTGCCGTTGGTGCTACTCTGTAGGGTAGTAAACCCTGTCGGTGCAGTCCTTAAAGAGCAGCTTGAGTCAGGAAGGAGAGGTGGCTGACCTTCCAATTCACACCTTCTCCAGCCATCCCTCAGACCAGTTTTCCAGTGCTAAATAAAGTGCTCCCCTCTGAATTTTGGAATTCACCCAAAGGATTACAAAACCTTCTATCTTATGGCAGCACAAACTTATCCTTTATGAAGATCCCTAGAAAAACTACTCAGCTACCACTACTTGTCAATCAATTATAATTTTCTATTTTTAAGAGATAAAAAAGCCTATAAAATGTTTGCTACTAGATAATTTAGAAAGCAATCAATGGGTGCTAAATCTGAATCACAGAAGTTTCATAAACATGGGATTTAAATCCACCAACAATTTGAGTTTTGGAAGCCAGCTGTCAGTGACTAGCTATATTGCCTCAAACAAGTAATGTAATCATTCTGGGTCTCAGTATTATTATCTATAAAATTAGGCTAATTACCAATTTGGGGATTTTGTGATTGTGAAGCAGGTTTACTGTGCACTGGTTACCAACTTGTCTCAATCTGATAAGAAAGAACACAGTTAAATGAAACGAGTTACATGAGACAGATTTATTACTTACAAATAGGCATCAAAGGACAACAGAAGCCTAGGATTTGCTGTGAACTGGTCCCCTAAGGCTCAGGAAAGCCCACTTGCACCATAGGTGAGGGACTCCAAAAAAGCAGCCCACCCTGGGTTTTATCCCCTGGGGGCAACATGACCCATTGCACTAAAGCTTTGAAGGATATCTTGTTTCTACAAGGGGACTGGTAATTACCATGCACTGTTGTGGCCAGTTGCCCCTTACCTCAGGATGTTGTATTCCCAGAACGCTCTACAGTTATTCTTGAGAACAAGCATGAAAGTGGGAAGAACTGAGTTGATTCAAGGCCACCCAGAGAATTGTCCTGCAGCGATGACTGTAATTAATATAAGGGCTTATGCATGTGTGGCATTTGGAAACTTAATACATTTTTAATTCATATGAGTTTATATGCTAATTTGTTTCTGCCTAATCATATAAAAAATAATAGTTCCCATTTACTAAGTGCATACTGTGTATCAGGCACTTTTCTAAGAGCTTTATGAGTACCAGTTCATTTAATGGTCACAAAAATCTAGGGGGTACCTACCACTAATAACCTCATTTTTTCAGACAGTGAAACACAGATTGTTGCTTGCTCAATATTACATAAGTTATAAACTAGGGCAGTAGAGTATCAATCTAAGAAATCAGGTTTCAGAATCCACATTTATATGCATTAAAGCTACAATGCCAAGGATGCAAGATTGAAATGTAATTAAGAGGCAGGTATACCTATGTATTGCACCTCTTTTCTTAGAATCAATGTTAATGCTTGAAAATGATTTTATTAAATTGCAAGTACACCCTTCCTCAGCTCAGCCGGACAAGTAGAAATGTTGGAGGGAGATATGAAAGAGGTAGAGAAAAGATCTGTGGGAAGTTTGTGGGCAGAATGAATATCTTGACTTGTTAAAGACAAGGTGATGGCTTCAAAAGCACTTTGAACTAGAAGCCAGGAGAACAGGCTATGTAACGTTTCACACTACTTAACCTATCCCTGCCATGGTATTCTCATCTAAAATGAGGACTTCAGTCTAAAATTCAGACTCAATTAAATTAGATGGATAGTCTCTAAAGATTGTCCCAGTTCTAATTGTATGACAGCATTATATAAAAATACAGAAACATCCATCCTTTACCACAAATGCCAACAGCAATATCTTTTATTTTTAATGGGATTTTTTTCAAATGAAGTTTTTTGTCAAGTTTAATTAATGCATATTATTTTACTTAATTCAAGAAAAATTAAATAGACATTATTTTATCTGGACTGTGGAGTTCAGTACCCATTATCTGTCAGTTTTTGACTGTCAGACTCTTGAACCATCCTGTTTTTAAAAAGAGAAGCATTCTTCAATTTACCTTTTTAAAATTGATACGTAATATATGTAAATATTTTTGGAGTATATGTGGTCTTATCTAACATGCATAGGCGTGTAATGATCACATTAGGGCATTTGGAGTGTCCATCACCTCAAGCATTTATCATTTCTATGTGTTATGAACATCTCAAGTCCACTCTTTCAGCTGTTTTGAAATACACAATACATTTTTGCTAACTATAGTCACTCTGCTCTGCTATGAAGCAATAGAAAATTTTCCTTCTATTTAACTATTACATTTGTCCCCATTAACCAACCTCTCTTCATCCTCCTACAACCACCTACACTCCCTTCCCAGTCACTGGTAGCTCTCATTCTACTCTACCTCCATGCAACCAACTTTGTTAGCTCCCACATATGAGTGAGAGCATTGAATACTTGTCTTTCTGTGCCTGGTTCATTTCCCTTAACATAATGACCTCCAGTTCCATTCATGTCACTGTGAATGTCATGATTTCTTTATTTTTTATGACTAAATTATATTACATTTGTATATATACCACACTTTCTTCATGCATTTATCTATTGATGTACACTTAGATTAATTTTCTTTTTTTGCTATTATTAATGGTGTTGCAGTAAACGTGAGGGTGCAGGTATCTTTTTGATATATTGATTTCTATTCCTTTGAATAAATATCCAGTAGTGGGATTGCTGAATCATGTGGCAGTTCTGATTTTAGTTTTCTGAGAACTCACTACACTGTTTTTCATAATGGTTCTTCTAATTGACATCTTGCCAACAGTGTAGGAGAGTTTCCTTTCCCTTCATCTTTGCTAGCATATGTAATTTTTTTTCTCTTTTTAATAATCATCATTATAACTGGGGTGAGATAGCTCATTGTGGTTTTTATTTGCATTTTCCTAATGATTAGTGATATTTAGCATTTTCTTGTATACCTGTTGATCATTTCTTTTGAGAAATGTCTATTCACATCCTTTGCTAACTTT
This sequence comes from Chlorocebus sabaeus, assembly GCF_047675955.1. Classification (NCBI taxonomy): domain Eukaryota; kingdom Metazoa; phylum Chordata; class Mammalia; order Primates; family Cercopithecidae; genus Chlorocebus; species Chlorocebus sabaeus. The sequence goes on along the minus strand of NC_132926.1, from coordinate 19,478,788 downwards.
TTAATGGGATTACTTGTATTTTTTTATTTTTTGAGTTTTTGAGATTCTTGCATATTCTGGATTTTGTATACTCTGGTTCTTGTATATTCTGGATTTTGTATAGTTTGAATTTTGATGTTCTTTTTATTCTCTTCCCAGAGGAATAAGTGAAGAGATTTTCTCCCATTCGCCAGGTCGTTTCTTCACTCTGTTAACTGTTTCCTTTGCTATTCAGATGCTTTTCAGTTTAATATAGCCCCATTTGTCTATTTTTGGTTTTGTTGCTTGTGCTTTTGATATCTTAGCCATAAAATCTTTGAATAGACCAATTTCCTTAAGAGCTTTCCCTATGTTTTCTTCTAGTAATTTTGAGTTTGTGGTCTAACATTTAAGTATTTAATCCATCTTGAGTTAACTTTTGCATATGATAAAAGATAGTGGTCTAATTTCATTCTTGTGCATATGGTTATCTAGTATTCCCAGCACCATTTATTAAAGAGGATGTGCTTGGTGCCTTTGTTGAAAATCAGTTGACTGTAATATATGGATTTATTTCTGGATTCTCCATTCTGTTCTATTGGTTTATGTATCTGTGCTTATACCAGTGCCATGCGTTTTGGTTACTGGAACCTTGTAATACATTTGTAAGTCAGGTAGAATGATGCCTCCAGCCTTGTTCTTTTTGGTCAGGATTGTGTTAGTTAATCATGCTCTTTTTCAGTTCCATACAAATTTTAAGAATTTCTTCTATCTCTGTGAAAAATGACATTGGTATTTTCATAGAGATTGCCTGAAATCTATAGATTGCTTTGAGTAGTGTGGTCGTTTTAATGATGTTAAGTCTTGCAGTCCAAAAGCATGGGAGGTTTTTCCATTTGTTTGTGTCCTCTTCAATTTATCTCATCAGAGTTGTTTTCCTCATAGAAGTCTTTCACCTCCTTGATTAAATTGATTCCTAGGTACTTTATTTTATTTTTTTTTAGCTGTTATAAATGAGATTGTTTTATTTATTTCTCAGCTAGTTCACTGTGGTATAGAAATAATAGTGATTTTTTTTTTGTATGTTGATATTGTATCCTGCAACTTTACTGAATTAATTTATCAGATCTAAGAGTTTCTTTGGTGAAGTCTTCAGGTTTTTCATATATAAAACTATGTCATCTGAAAAAAAAAATTGACTTAGTCTTTCTCAATTTGGATGCTTTTTAGTTTTTCCTCTTGACTGATTGTTCTGGCTAGGATTTCCAGTTCTATGTTGAATAGGACTGGTGAAAGTGAACATCATTGTCTTATTTCAGTTCTTAGAGAAAAGACTTTCAACCTTGCTCTATTCGATATGATGTTGGCTGTGAGTTTATAATATACGGCCTTTATTATGTTGAGGTATGTTCCTCCTATGCCTGGTTTTTGTCATGAATGAATGTTGAATTTTATAAAATTTTTTTTGCATCTATTGAGATAATCATATGGTTTCTGTCCTTCATTCTGTTTTTATAATATATCCTATTTACTGATTTACATATGTCGAACCATCCTTGCATCCCTGTGATAAATCCTGCTTGACCAATGGTGTATCATCTTTTCTGATGTATTAATGGATTCGAATTGCTAGTAATTTGTTAAGAACTTTTGCATCTATATTCATCAGGGATATTGGCATGTGGTTTTTTGTCATTGTTGTTGTTTTCTGTGTCTTTGTCCATTTTTGGTATCAGTGTAATGCTGGCCTTATAGAATGAGTTGGGGATAATTCCCTCCTATTTCTTTTTTACAATTTTTTTTAGATAATCTAAGGAGAAGTGGTGTGTGTCAGTTTCTCTTTGCAACCTTGGTAGAATTCAGCAGTGAAGATTTGCTCCCAGAGCTTCCTTTGTTGGGAGATTTTTATTGCTAATTCAATCTCCTTACACATGATTGGTATGTTCAGGTTTTCTCTTTCTTTATGAGCCAATTTTGGTAGGTTGTATGTGTCCAGAAATTTATCCATTTCCTCTAGGCTTTACATTTTGTTATCATAACAGTCTGTGATAATCTTGTGTATGTATGTGGTTATCAATTGTAATGTCTCCTTCACTTGTGATTTATTGGAGTTTTCTCTTTTTCTATTTTGTATTTTGGTCAGTCTAGCTATGTAACTAATATGTTACATACAACTAACTAGGTAACAAATAGTTGCAAAGATGTAACTATTTGGTAGGCTCATGATATTCCATATGTCTGTTCTTTTCTCTTTATTTTTTTCTGACTAGGTTATTTTAAAAGTAATTTCTTCAGGATCTGGAATTCATTTTTTCTGCTTGATCCAATCTATTGTTGATGCTTTTGAATGTATTTTCCATTTCATTCAATGAATGTTTAATTTCCAGAATTTGTTTTCTTAAAATATCTATCTCTTTTAAATTTCCCATTCATATCCTATATTTTATTTCTTAGCATTTTTTATATTCTATTGTATCTCACTAAGATCCTTTAATCTCATCATTTTGAATTCTTTATCTGGGATTTCATAAATTTCTTTTTCACTGGAATCAGTTGCTGGAGAGTTAATTGTGGGTTTTTTGGAGGTGTGGTATTTTCTTGCTTTTCCAGGTTTTCATTTGTCTTTTATATTGACATCTGTGCATCTGGTATAAAAAAATCACTTCAATTTTTTGAAATTGCCATCGTGGTGGAGGACTTTTTCCTGAGGATATACCCATGGTGTTGGTTGGTTAGGATGCTTTGGCTTTGATTCTTGGGGTGTGCAGTGGTGTAGTCTTAGTATGATTTCTTTGTAAACAACATCAGTAGTGTCTATGATTTTCTCAGTGACTTAGGGTGTGGTTGTTAGTGGAGGCTGTGGTGAAATTTTGCTGGGGATGGGGACAACATGTGGGCCAATCCTCAGGCCCCAGTGGTGGCATCAGTGAACTGAGCATGACTTTCCTTGGTCCCCAGGGGAGCCCGGTATGCTGGTAGTGGTGTTAGCAAGTCCAGGCAGGCCAATTGTTGGGTTTCCAGGTGGTTTGCTCAGATGCTAGAAGTGGCAGCAGTGGGCCAGGTCTTTGAGTCCCTGGGCAGCAGATGTGGCATGGGCAATGACAGTAACAGTGATGGGACAATCATCTGGCTCTCAAGCAGTCTGTGGTGGTTTTCGTGTTGACTGCAATGGTCTGGATAGGTCAGACCCCAGGCCTGCATGTGGTGTGTGTGCAGGTGGAGGCCAGCTGTGGTAGTAGCAGCAGGTTGGCTGGGCCTCTGCTCAGGCCCCTGGGAGAAGTGCTGAGGTATTAATGGCTGTTGATGAGGCAGAGCAATCCCTAGGCCACTGGATGGTGTGTTGGGCACTAGGGATAAAGTTAGGTTAGGCAGTCTTGTCCTCAGGTCTCGTCATGTGTATAGGATGGCTGTGATAGACAAGAGTCAGGGTGATTCCCAGACCCCTGGCAGAATGCTCAGGTTGGAGTGGGAGTGGTTGTACTGTGGCACAGCTCCTGGGAGGGCAGGGTTAGTTTCAGAGGCAGCAGCCATAAACAGGTAGCTGGGGAGCAAACATTTATAGCCACCCGGTGGTGGCTGTAAGTAGTATAGCCTTTCCTTCAGGTGCTTTTAAACGTGCAGTGGGCCAGGTGTGGTGGCTCACGCCTGCAATTCCAGCACTGTGGGAGGCTGAGATGGGTGGATCACAAGGTCAGGAGATCGAGACCATCCTGGCTAACACGGTGAAACCCCATCTCTACTAAAAAGACAAAAAAAAAAAATTAGCTGGGCATGGTGGTGGGTGCCTGTAGTCCCAGCTACTGGGGAGGCTGAGGCAGGAGAATGGCATGAACTCGGGAGGCAAAGCTTGAGGTGAGCCGAGATGGCACCACTGCACTCCAGCCTGGGTGACAGAGCGAGACTCCATCTCAAAAAAATTTTTTACAAAAGTGTAGTGGTCCTGCTACTGGGGGTGGTGGGGTGGCTGCTAATGGCTCACACATTGACCCTTGTGGCAGCAGCAGTACCCAGGGACATGTGAGGGATATCAATGAGGCTCCAATAATGTGGACATGCAGGAGCTCCTGTGCCCAGTACAGGATGCAGTCTAGTGGAGGCTAGGCTCTCAAAATGGTGACTTACTGTAGCTGCTTAGGACTTGGGGTGTGTGTGAGCTCTCTCTCTGGCACAGTGTCATTGCCTACTCTCCAGGCAGCTCCCTATACAAGTCTCAGGGCCCATGAGGATCCTAGGCCTTTCTCTTGGCTTTAATGCAGGAGTTCATGGTAGAAATGTTGACCACTAGGGGTCAGTTTTTTCTCCACATACTCACCAGCATCCATAATTTCCTGACTTTTTGATTAAAAAAAAAAAAAAAAAACAGTTTAACTGGAGTGACATGATATTTCATGTCATTTGGATTGCATTGTAGTTTGAATTTGCATTTCTATGATTAGTGATGGTGAGTATTTTTAATATCCCTTTTGTATATCTTCTCATAAGAAATGTCTATTCAGATCTTTTGCTTATTTTTCTATTGGATTATTGTTTGAGCATTCCTTACGTATTCCGGTTATTAATACCTTGCCATATGAATAATTGACAAATATTTTCTCCCATTCTGTAGGTTATCTCTTTATTTTGTTGGTTTTCTTTGCCGTGCAGAAGCTTCTTAGCTTGATGCAATCTCTTCTGTCTGTTTTTGAGCTACTCTCCAGAGTTGCCTGTTAGTTTCAGGGCCTATGAGAATCAAGAGGCTTCCCCATGACTGTAATTGCAGGAGTTCATGGTAGGAATGTGGACCACTTGGGGCATGCAACCTTTCCTTGCTCTGGGGAGCCTCTCCAGCTCCCAGTGGATCCCACCTGAGCAAGCCACTTCATTTCCCTCTCTTTCCTTGCATTGGGGTTTTTTTTTTTTTTCTCCTGTCAATGATCTGTTTAGTTCCAGCATTCTCTCTTGGGTAAGTTATTAGAAATGTGATTATCTCCTTGCTATTTTGGTTCTTCTTTGTGAACGAGGCAAGTGTCAGTTGATGTTTAAACTCAGTGTCCTGACCAAAAGAGGTAATTTCTATTTATTTTCCTGGTATTACATTTTATTCATGGTCCAGTTTTGACTAAGTTAATAAAATTTTGCAAACAAGCTTATTTTATCTATTTAAGCATTTATGGAAAGTGCCTTAAAATTCATTGCTTTTATTAGAAGCAAAACTTCAGGGATAAACAGCTGGTAACATTATATAAGAGAAATTTACTAATAATGGACAGGAAGCCTCTGGCGAGTGCCTCTTTTCTAAAGGCACGTGGCTAATTGATGCTAAAAGTTCCTGGGTTTAGCCTCCTAACTTTCTGATTTGTCTGTATAGGAAACTTTCTACTGCTAGTAATTAGCACTCTCTAGACATCTGTTTCCCTGGGAAAAAACACATAAGCCACAGAAAGATTAAATCTAATTATTATGATTTCCATTTCTGGAGCAAGGCCTTTTCATAAATAATTATGTCTTAGTGCAAAACTGCCAAATTTTATTCACTGGCCCTATCATTCATAAAAATGAATAGATTTATAACCCACACACTCATTAACTACAGAAGGCTAATGAGGGCTGTAACCAAAAACACCACTATGTGAACTGCTCACTGAGGTCATCATAGAATCTGGGCTACAAAATCACCCACTTCTTACTCTGTATCCAGAACCCAAGGGCAAGAGTGAAATAGTATCTGCCAAATCGGAAAGAGGAGTTTACAGCTGTGTATGAAGTGACCCTCATGTAGAGGCAGGTTCTTGTATTCCTGAGGCTGTATGCACTCAAAACATGTGAAAATAAAAATTATGGCAGAATAAGATAATCATAAAAAGGTCAATGGGTAGACGTAAGAAAGACCAATACCACATTCTCACAGAGGCATAAGATTTTTAAAATAAATAAAGAAAAGATTAAAATTGTTAAATATACATGGTGATAAAGAATACTACCACATTTTTGTCTAATTTTTTGGTATATTTAAAATATTTTATAGTATTTTAGCAGTTTCCTGTATTCAGGTCTTAGATTTAAGTCTTTAATACATTTTGAGTTGATTTTTGTACATAGTGAGACATCGGGTCTACTAAGCTGATGAGGTTACTATGGTTTTGTAGTATATTTTGAAGAAGTCAGGTAGTGTGATGCTGCCAGTTTTTTGTTTTGTTTTGTTTAGTTGTTGTTGTTTTCTCCAGATTACTTTGGTGATTTATATGGAACCACAAAAAACAAACAAACAAATTAAAAAAAAACACACCAGGTGCTTTGTGGTTCCATATAAATTATTTCCATGAAGAATGATATTGATATTTCGATAGAGATTGCACCAAACATATAATTGCTTTGGATGGTATGGACATTTTAACAACACTGGGGAAACACTCCAGGACATTAGTTTAGGCAAAACCTCTTGTGTAAGACCTCAAAAGCACAGGCAACAAAAACAAAAATAGACAAATCGGATTACATAAAGCTAAAAAGCTTTGGCACTGAAAATAAAGCAATCAACAAAGTGAATAGAAAACCCATAGAGTGGCAGAAAATATTTATCAATTATTCATATGACAAGGTTTTGATAATCAAAATATATAAGTAACTCAAACAAGTTAATAGTAAAAAATAATAATCCATTTAAAAATGGACAAAAGGTCTAAACAGACATTTCTCAAAAGGGGATATACAAAGTGCCAACAGGCATAAAAAACGAACACTCAACATCACTTATCACAGAAATATTAATCAAAATTAAAATGAGATATTGTCTCACACCAGTTAAAATGCTTTTCATCAAAAAGTCAGGAAATTATGAATGCCTGCCAGTATGTGACGTGAAACGAACCCTCATACACTGTTGGTGCGAATGTAAATTAGCACACACACTATGGAAAACAGTGTTGACGTACATCAAGAAACTATAAATAGAACTACCATATGATCCAGCAATTCCACTACAGGGTATATATCCAAAAACTTTTAAAAAGGAAATCAGTATATTAAAGAGTTATCTGCACGTCCATGTTTATTGCAGCTCTAGTCACAATTGCCAAGATATGGAATCAACCTAAGTGTCCATCAAAAGACGAACAGATAAAGAAAAATATGTTATTTACACAAATGGAATATTATTCATCCATAAAAGAGAATCAAATACTATTATTTGCAGCAATGTGGACAGAACTGGAGGTCATTATGTTAGGTAAAGAAAGACAAATATCTCATGTTCTTAATCAGATGTGGGAACTAAAAACATGAATCTCATGAAGATAGAGAGTAGAATGGTGGTTACCAGAGGGCAGGAAGGGAAGGGGAAATGAGGGACAAAGAGAAGTTGATTAATGAGAGTTAATACTCAGTGGATTCGATAGAAGAAATAAGACCTAGTGTTTGATAGATCCGTAGTGGGTTACAGTAAACAATAATCTACTGTACATTTCAAAATAGCTAGAAAAGAAAAATTTGAATGTTCCTAGTATACAGAAAAGATACAAATTTAATATGATGGGTATATCAGTTACCCTGATTTGATCTTCTCATTATTTGAATATATCAAATTATCACAAGCACCCCAAAAAATATGTACATCTATTATGTAACAATTTTAAAAAGCAGCACAAAATCTTATAATGGTTTCAATGACTTTGAAAGCCATATCATTCCAGTTTTTGTTTTAAACACAGTCACACCCTGGCTTCTCCTCTGATACCTTGCACTCTACTTTAGAATTCAGAAATTCCATACTTTCTAATCCTCTGCTGTCTCATTGATTCACTATGGGTCCCCAACTGCGAAATAATAATAATAATATTAGGGTTTTTTCAGACTTCTTGCATTCTCCCTTATCAAGCCTAGTTCAGAACTTGACATTCATAAGCACTCCACACATACTGCATATTGGCCTCTTATCTACTTCCACAATTATGCTGAAGAATGTTTGTGCTTATGCTGAATAACATTTGTGAGAGATTCTTCTAGCTCCCTCAAAGAACAGCCAGTGCAGTTTAATTTACTAGCTCATAAAGTACTCCGTAAAAACAGAAGAGAGGAGCGAAACTAACAAATGAGGCCCTGGCTGAGGACAGGACAAGATTATAATTTACGATGTGTTCCCAACCAGGATTTACTCCCAGTAGGTAACAAATGGCACGCGCACCAACAAATCACCGTTCGCTAGCTGTGTCCTGCCTAGCTCTGAGCAGAGTCTGTTAATCTACTGCCTTTCACTCCACTCTGCAGTGCAATTTGGTAAATTAGCAATAAGGTCTAGCCTAAAGTGCATTACACATGCAGTTAGCTATTATAATGCATATGCTATGCTTCATTTACACAATCCGTTACACCCATTTCTAGTGGTTGATTTTACCTTTTATGATTGATTCAATGTTATTTCAGGAGCTAAGATAAATGGATACCTTAGCAAATTCATCCAATGCCTCATAAACTTTTCGTGTAGGCTTCTTTGAACTTCCTTTGAATTGCTATACAGAACCAAAATAATCTCCATCTCCCAGTATATCATCTTATAGTAATTATTTTCATTATATATAAGCCTATTAAAAACCTCCAGGGCAATTTTAGGATTTTTAAAGCAGGTTAAAAAATAAATAAATAAAAACAAAGGAAGAATGACAGATTTTAGGTGCCTCAAGGATCTGTTTCAAGATCATTCCCAAGCACTGTCCTTTCTCTTCCAGCCTGAAACATTGTCCTGCATGCAGCTCCAGGACTCTGACAGAGGCAGGATTTGTCTCCTCTCAAAGATGGCTTTTTTTCCTATTTTTTCTGAGAGAAAATATATTGGTAAACTTTCATTGCAAAGGGGACATCTCCAGGACACAAAAATGCAAACCAGATGTGCTGCTATTAATTTCCAGGAGCCACATAGAACTGTTCTCAAGTTTCTTTTGGTCTCACAATACATTTATAACCTTAAAAATTATTAAAGACTCCTAAGAGCCTTGGTTTCGGTGAGATTTACCTATCTACGTTTACTAAATTTGAAGTGGAAATCGAGAAATTTTAAAATGCTTGTTAATTCCTTTTAAAATAACAAAGATAAACCTATTATTACCGGTTCACATAATATATTTTGATGAAAATAATAACCATATACTCTGAAACAAACATAATTTACTGATAACTACATTATCATTCCACATGTTTGCAAACTTCTTTAATGTCTTGCTTGATATAAGGCAGCAGTATTCTCTTATTTTCTTCTGAATAAAATTTGTTGTGATTTGTCATTTTGGTTCAGATAAATGAAGAAAATTCAGCATCACACAGATAAGAAAACTGAAAGAGAGTACTTTGTGAAAAAAAATGTGGCTAGTTCAGCTTGTAATTCCAACAGCTACCATACTTCAGTATGCAGAGGGGTTTTAAATACACTCCCTATTTCGTTACACGGAATATTAAAAAGATGTGTACTCAAATGTTGAGATTTATTACAATAAAGATGTTTTAACTGTGAATTAAGGATGTGAAATCAGTCTTATATTTAACCATGAGTATACAGTGGTAAAATATATATATATATATATATATATATATATATATATATATATATATACACACACACACGTTTATATAGATATATATATGACTTCTAGCCCAGTTTAGTGCTAGTGCAGTGATTTGAACTAAGCCTTCAGCAATTTTACCCACCACAGTTTTTGTACCATTAGGGCAAATTTCAAAAACCAAAAATAGCAAATAATGTCTTAGTGTTATTATGAGAATAGCTCTGACCTTGTGGACCTCCTGAAAAGGTATCAGGAATCCCTAGGGGTTCATGGATCCTACTTCGAGATGTATCCTACTTCGAGATGATCCTACTGTCTTGGAATTTAGGACACAGAAAAACTCTTATACTTTGTGCTGCTTGAAGATTACATACAAAAATGGAACAGTTAATGGTTTGCACTTTTTCTCTAAAAAAAGTTTTTGCCTAACAACATGCTTTTCTGTAGAAACAAAAATGACCCTTTACACCACCCACCTCTTCCATGACTGGTTACCTTATGCTGCCACAAAAATAAAGCTGGTAATAACCAATAGAATTACCTAATCTAGGCCTTTTACACACAAAGAAACAGAGACAATGATGAAAAAGTTGACTAGAGAAAGGCTACAATTTGAAGTCTTCTGATTACTAGCCAAATCATGTTTTATTTCTGCATGTATGACTCTATTCAGCCATGTAATTCTTCACACTTTAGCATGTTGATTTCCCCCTTCCCTCTGTGTTCCCCTTTTAATCAGACTTGCTCCTAATCATACATAGCAGTGTCTCATGCTTTTATTTTGCTAATTCAAACTACATCCTTAAAATATTATCTCTAGGTGGTTTGGCTACATTTAAAAACTATGTCCTAGCCCAAAGCGATTAAAAATGGTTTCGTCTAAATTTCTGAGTGATGAAGTTTAAGGAGAAAACAAAATGAACATAACTTCTAATTATCTTTGCATGAATTTGCAAAGAAATATTGTTTAAACATGAATAATTGCAGTGGAGGGGAAATGAGTTCACCCTGGAACACTATCTCTGAAGATAGCAGTTTACTCCACCCTTCAGTGGCTGGAACCTTGCCTAAATTAAATATAATGAGTAAGAAACTATTCAGAAAGTAAAGCAGAAAGTAAAAGAGAAGAAAAATGTATTCAATATTTTCAGTCCTAAATTACAGGTTTACTAATCTAGCTGTACCATATTGCAGATATTGCTTGATTCATTATAAGTGAACTACAGCAAATTTCCTCCTACTCAGAATAGAATCGTCACCTTCACCCAAAAAAAGATGACGTGAGATGCAGTGACCATCAAGCATTGGGTAACAGCTTTAAAAATGTTTCCAGCTGAAATCTATGCTGCCTTTACCTATTAAAATGTGGTTAATAATTCCCTTGACAGTCATTTTAGTGCTATTTAGGTCTTGTTAATTGAATTTAAAGGAGCACTTTTATAATAGAGAGAACAGAAGGACAGACTGGGTTTGAATATCTTTCCCAAAATAAATTTGTTAAAGGGCCTTTTTATGCCCAGCGTTTGGAACAGGCTGGTGGCCTATTTAAAATAAAAATATTTAAAAAGTGAGATGTCATGTTGTTTCTAGGATCTCATTGTAATAATCTGAATGCCAAGGACTCTACTAGGTCTGGATATTGTAAAGCTGAATTTTTCGGCAGAGCTTAAAAGCTAGGGTATTTACACTTAAGTTTGGGAATTATACCTTAGGTCTTACCAGGTTTCGTATAATACAAATATAAACATGGCTTCTGACTTATACCAGTTGAGTTTATCCTTCACCAGACAGTTCTAGTTTATCGTACAACAAACATACATAGGTGGCTGCACACTTCCTGTCAATTTTTCGTGGTCTTTAATGGCTCGGATTTAGTGAGGACAGTACAGTAGATTTCCTTTTGTGGTGTTAGAAAGGCACATTAAACAGGCATCCAAGGCTGTAGGTTTAAATATATCATCCAGAATTTAGACGTCAGCCATACTAAACTATTAGAAATTGGAAATCATTTTTGTATCATATATTATAAATTGGAAAGGACTGTCAAAAATCCCACCCTATTTCTAAAATACTGGCTCAAATACTTTTTGTGGTATTTTTCTCTGACTCGACAATTGTTTTGTCAAACATTCTACAATTTAGGAGGAAAGCTGAAACAGTGAGTACCACTCAAGGCACTAAAGGCAGACCTGAAATCTTTTCCCCGTTACAAATTTGAACTGAAAGCTTTTGTACATATAACAGAAATAGAAGGGCTCCTACTGATAGATCATTCCAGGGCAACTTTGATTCCTTTATTGACTATGGATGGGACAGAACCCTAGCAGGTAATTTTCAATGAGCCACGCTAAGAGATAAAGCAATGGTATATCTGACAACTGAAGATAAACACAAATACTCCAAGTCCAAAACAAGGACTGAGTGGAACAAGCATGAATGTTTGGCTATTCACCTTTGCTGAGTACAAACTGAGAGCCTCATTCTGGAAAGATGACTCCACTCTCAGCTATAAATTTCGGGTGATTTTAAAACTGGAAAAGAAAACAAGGGGCAATTTACCTCTGTTTTACAAAAAAGCAAATATCTTTAGGTTCAACTATCACTCAATTATAAAGACAGACAGAAGTATTTGGAGCTGAAACTGGCTCAAAGAAGTAGAAATGTGAGGGAAAGAAGAGGAGTTTAAATTTATGTTTCATGTTCTAGGTACATTCCAGAATATCAAGAGAATGCAAGAGAGTGTGGATAATAATAGCAGCCACATTTATTGAGCATTTACTATAACAATCACTCAGTCCTTCATGTGCCAAAATGAGAATAAAGCAAGGCAGATATTAAGATGCTCTTTTTACAAGTATCGAAAAAGAGTAAATGCAAAAGAGATAACAATTAAGTATTAAAAGTCACCAGTAGCAAAATGAACTGCTCAACTCTGCAATAGTCTACACTCAGACTTCACTGCCTGGGCTGCTTAACTAAACTGTCATCCCATGAAGGTTATTGGAATTTTTACTTTTGCATATATCTATGTTTGATTTTAAATGTCTGTATATCTATATCCATCTTATTTGTATCTATTATTACATATATAGATATACATACATATACACATATGCACATTTATTAATATATGAAGATATACAGACACATACATACATGCATTATATATATATGTATATATATAAAGAGAGACAAACAGAAAGACAGAAAAAAATCTGTATAGCTACAAATCCATCCCTGTAGTTCAATTCCCTTAGTCAGGGGAAAAGAAATTGGGCTACAGTTCCTTTTCATTAAAATTGCATTTGAACTATTATATTTGGCTTAAATATGATTATACTCGTTTCTCAAATAAATTTGTTTCTTGTTTAAAAAAAAATGTAGATTTTATGCACTGGATCATAACCTTATTAAGTCTTTCCTGAGCACACTTTATTAATAAAAAAACAGTGTTAACAATGTCTATAGGAATTTTACAGATATAATATGTTTTATGCTTTCACGAGTGTAAAAATAAAAGTTAGATTCTTTGTCATTTAGAAGGGCCAAGAAAAGGAGAGTATGAAGACTTCTGTATAACACCCAACACTGTGATTCTTAATGATTAATGAAGGTACAAGCAAAATTCAAAAATGGGGCTAGAGGGTACCCGACTGATCTGAAGCTTCTGGTTGAAGCAAACTAAAGGGCTGAGTTATGCCTGAATCCCATAAGGATGGTTGTGTAATGACATTTAAAAATAACTTGAACAGATATCAGTTACAGGAGGAATGACTAGAAATGAATCCGAACTTATTAAATTGTTTGTGCCTTGGACAATTTTGAAAGTCCCTGAAATAGTAAGTGAAGACTATCTGAGACAGCCGTTTGGGTTCTAAAGTGGAAGGACCTTGAAGGCCCACTCAGTTCTCACATCCACAAAATCTTTCACTAGTGATTTGGATCTGTAACCTCAATCAGTCTGATATGGTAATTCTGACCTTCTTGGTTAATAAAGTGGATATAGTGATCCCCGGATTAAATAGAATGAGCTTAAAGTATAGATAATGTAAAACTAAAAATAAGTATAGATGTAATAGCTATTACAGGAGTCATGGTCAACTGTTCTGTTGCAAGTTAGTTCTTGGGGGACTTTTGTTTTATATGTGTTCAAATTCATCAAAAAACAGAATAATATTTTAAATATTTTAGATAAAATCTACTTGTATCCAATAATGTGAATATTTAATTTTAAATAAAATGCATACAAAACTAAAACATCATAAAATGAAAAAACCTGGAAAAGAATATGTACTGAAACCTTTTTCATTTTGTTAATAAAAGGAGTCTTCAAAGATGTATCTCACCACTTGACAGCAATATTCAAGGCCACCAATTATACCTTTATCAAGTAGAGAAACAAGAACTATTCCCAGGTTTATAGAATGAGGCATATTTGATTGTCTACATTTTACTAAATACATTCTTAGACAAATAACATACATGAGAACTGAGCAACATTAATTGAAAAAAAATTTCTTTAAGTAAATCATATTGTGAATTTAAGGGAGTGAAGTTTGGTAAAAATATTGACCTTGCCTCTAGCTTGGGACTCTAGTGTTCATACAGGACATTTTGAACACGGATTTTAAACCAAGACTGCTACTATTATAACACCTTAAGCTAAATTTAAAACAGTAAAACAAGTTAGACTTCAAACAAAATTCATTTAGGATTATAGAATAAATATGGACCAAAAATATTGATTTTTGAAATTCAGTTAATTTTCTAGTGATGAGGTGTGAATTATCTTACAGATGTGTTCAAAAACTGAACTTCAGAGAGACATAATCTATGGTTTTGCCTCTGTGTCCATCCTTGGATAAAATAGACTGGAGGAACCAGGTGCATGACCCAGTAAACTACTTTGCAATAATTTATTTACAAAACAGATATTGGAGTGCCAACTATGTGTCTGGAATCTGGGGCTTCCTGCTGATATTACATAATAGATTTAGTTAAATATGCAGTGGTTACTATATTACTACCACAGTCCTATATTAACATAATGAACACATAACTGCAGTTTATTTATGGGCTAAGTATCATAGTAACAAAATATAGAGGATCAAAACATCTGGGTATGCAAGGACAAATAAATATGCATAGGAAGATATTTTAATGTATCTCTTTCATTTTTTAACCAAATAAAAAAATCAAAAGTGACATAAGAAAGCAGAATAAAAGAAACGAATAAGAATTTGCATGGAATTCAGTACGCTGGGGGAAAAAGTGTATTTTCTCTTCAAGTATCCAAGAAACAATAAAATTTTGAAAGTACGTTTGGCCACAAGGAAAAAATTAATACATTATTTATATTGGAAAGAGTACAAAAAATATTCAGCGACTACAATCTCATTTTAAAAAATATAGAAATAAAAAGTTAAAATTATTATACATTCACCCCATTTGATAGTCAAAAGCATTTTTCTAAACTTCTTTAAGGCAAAAGGTAATTAAAAAGCTCAAGTGCTGAAAAAAATCAGTGAGAATACCTTTCCTTTCAAAATTCATGGGATGTGATCAAAGAACACTAATTTTAAAGGAGGAGATGGAACAAAGGGAATGACTGCTCTGTGGCTGTTATCATTTTCAGGACAGGGCAGATAATATAAGTTCAGTCAGTCGGTCACGTTGACTAAACTATATAGTAATGAAGTCGGAGAAGACACTGGTCATTGTATCAGCTGAATGAGCCTGTACACAGCTCCCCGTCTTTAATAATGGACATGATAAGTACTTCCTTCATGAGATTATCATGAAGAGAGTAAAACAGTGCTTGGTACTAACCGGATTTTCAATATTGAAATACTAGCAAAATTCCAATGGGGGAAAATCTGAAGAGTAGAAGAGCAAAATTTTCCAAATGTTAGAAAAAGAGAAACAATTTAAGAGTTAAGAAATTATTATTGGATTTGAGCATCAAGATGCCACTTGAAATTTCAAGAATGCAATTTCAGAAGATTGAGGGAAGGTCAAGATTATAGACTGAAGGAGCTTATAATGTTCCCAAATAAAGTTTCTTGGTGTAAAAGTCATCCAGGATTTCTAATAGCCATTTCTTTTATATCTATAATTTCAACTTTTATTTTAGATTCGGGGGGTACGTGATGTGCCGGTTTGTTACATAGGTATACCACGTAATGCTGAGATTTGGAGTACAATTGATCTCATCACCTACTATGCTCACCTAGTGAGCATAGTATTCAATAGTTACTTTTCAACCTTGTAACAGGCATTTCTTAATGACTGGTATGTAGAAATCATTTTGCAAAGCTATTTTAAGATGGAAAGAAAAAAATATTTCACTCACTATCCTGTGTTCTCTGTTGGCATCCAAAAGGCTCATGAGGATTATTAATCACAAGTGCTCTGTGATTTTTGTATAGCATAGTCATTCTCTAACGTGTTTAACAAGTATTAATTGAGCCACTATGACAGTGTCAGTCTTTTTGTTCAAAGCTAGAAATGAATACATTACAATCTCAGAAGGTAAATCAAATACGATTTTTAAGACTAGCCAAAATCCGACTATTTATGTACCATATACCGATTTTTAAATGTTGACTCAAAAATATTAAGGCCACACTAAGAAACAAAATACATAGAATCTTAAGTAGAGTTTATCCTTTATCATCAGCCTGACAGTTTAGTCATTGGTCTCCAATTTCATGTCTATTCTAATTTTAATCTCTTTCGAAGTTTCCTTCACAGCTCATGTCATTTTCTGAAAAAAAAAAAAAAAAAAAGGCTTCTAATGTACAAGAGATTCAAAATTAACAAAGATAGAGAAATACTACACACTCTTAGAGCATTTATTTCATGGCCTGTGTCACCTCGTTTTATGGGAAAGTACCATGCTGAACAGATTTCTGATTAAAGGTGGATTTGATTGAGAAGAAAGTTGACAGCTCTACATCAACTGAACACAATCCTTTTCAGAAATGAAACAAAAGTACACTTTCCTTTCAGGTATAATTCTTTCATAAAAGTGAGAGACTTTCCTCAGCACTTAGCAATCCCCAACTCTTAACGCCAGGAAATCCATAAAATACTAATTATTCTATAATTACATAATATATTTGAATTGAGTAATTATTACCTTCCAGGCATTGTGCAGAATACTTGCATCAATTATTTTTCAAAAATAGCATGAATAAAGAACTCTGATTATTTTCATTTTCAAATGAGAAATCAGAGATTCACACAAAATAAATAGTTTGCCATAGGTCACATAGCTGAGATTCAAATTTATGATTAAGTGATAAGCCTAGAAGGACCAAACGAACTAGGTAAGTTGAAAATAATAAAGGACTGAGGATCAAAGGACAAAAAGGAAGAGAAAAGAAGAAAACAGCATAAAGAAAAGGTAGCAGTGGCAATAACAGAGAAAAAAATCCCACATCCAATAGTCTGCCATTACAGAGTTCTATGATTGCATTTTATCCTGTACAGAGACAGAGACTGAAGAAGGACTTTTGGATTGCACCTTCTGTTAAAAATGGTCTGTAACTTTCCAAGAACATCTGACAATAGAATCCAGAGAGATACTACAAAATGTGTGATTATTTCTCTTCTTTCCCTAATTACTGAGTAGAAAAAAGCAGCAGCAAGACGAAAATGGGAGAGTGTGTGCTATTTTTTCATCTTTGCTCCAAATGCGGGATTTGGGCAGATATATTCATATTTCACTGCTTAACTTTAAAAACAGTTCTTCTGGGATTCTCTTTCCTGATGGAATTATATAGCACTGAGTGTTATGTTTTTAATAAGATTCAAATCAGAAGTCTTTGACAGAGGAAAATGTACGCCAAAGGTCAAATGTGCCACTGGGAAGACTAGAGAATTCAGTAGAGAAATAAGCTACACTATCATTTATTACAAAGGAGTCAGGAGAGTCTCTTTTCATACTTTGCTTTCTTTGTATTTAGGAGTACATGTATAATCTGTGGATCTTAAAATATTAAAAGATGAATTAATAAGAATATTTCATTGAAAATAAGATGCCATTTAGATCAATGTAAAAGTTATGTAAAAGTCACGTAATGAGAAAACCAGAGTTAGTCTTCATGATTTTATTAAACTGTAGCTGGTATATCAATCCATCACTTGCCAAGGTTGTCTAGAATGCACACATAACTGTTCATTGTGAATGGAAACAAGCTGAAGAAAGAGGAAATGTCCGATATCCACAGTGCAGCATGACAGGTTACTCTGTTGAAGAGCAAAATAATTTAGCCATGGGTCTTCTCTATTGCTAAAAAATCTGCCTGACAATAGTTACAGGTTTAATTGTAGTTCTAATTTTTGTGCCGTATAATTCATCTGCTGCTGAGAAACTACTTTGTCGTGTGTTTCTAAATCATTTGACATTTAGAGGTGTTATGAAGTTCGTGAGATTTATAATAAATACCAAACTTCAAAAGGAGATGTATTTTTAGTCATTTCTTAAGGCCAAATGATGTGCAAAAAATTATGCAGGTGGAACAATAATAGGAATAAAGGAAGTGGCTAACCAATTTTGTTACACCGTATTTTCTTTACTATTGGTCATTTTTTAAAGGTTGTGTGGTCTTGTGCTTTTAAATCTAGTTTCTAATGTGTTCTGCTGCCACACGGGTATAATACAGTCTGGTCAAAGGTTGTAAACCCCAAAGTTTACAGAGTTTACACAGTGAAATTCAAGAAGGAAAGTGATTCCATTTGGAGAAAAATCACATTGCCATTTTGCTCTACATTTTTGTCATCCATCTTTCAACAGAGCTCCAATGAGGATAAAACTTATATGCTATATAAGTTTGATGATGAATGGCAAATGTTGTTCAATATTGAGATCAGAGACAAGCGGGAATGGTGAGGACTTTGGTGAAGTGGAGACCCCATATTTCACCAAAGGTTTCAGCCAATCCCGTCTGATTGCTGCCTTTGAAAATGTAGGTCCAGAGCTACCCAATCTTTTAATTTTTTTTACATTTCTGAAAACATTTCCAAAACATAACACAAATGCAATGAAATGCAAGTGTAAAATTACATTTAGGTCACAGGCCTGGTATGATATGTCTCGTAGTCAGAAAGTATAGAGTACAGATATCACAAAAATCATGCAGTTATGTGTGAATTAGTAACATTTGGAGAACACCTCTACTGTGGGTCTGTCTTGATGTCTATTTTGTTCTTGAGTTCTTCTAGGTTGTGTGTGCAAGGGGAAAGGAGGGGAAGGAGTGAAGAGGGCAACAAAGACCAGACTGTAGGAAGTCACAGAGTTGAAACACACTGCAAGAAACTCTGTATACAGTCATGTGCCACGTAACATTTCAGTCAACAATGAATCGCATATACAACAGTGGTCTCATAAGTATATTTACTGGACCTCTTCTATGTTTAGGTGTGTTTAGATAGACAAATACTTACAATTGTGTTACAACTGCCAGTGACATGCTATATGGGTTTGTAGCCTAGGACCAACAGGCTATACCATACAGCCTAGGTGTGTGGTAGGTCACACTACCCAGGTTTGTGTACATTCACTCTGTGATGTTCCCACAAGGAAAACTTAATGATGCATTTCTCAGAATATATATCCCTGTCACTAAGCAAGGCACACCTGTGTTTACTGCTGAAATCAAATTTACTGTTAACTAGTTTTATGACACTGTACCAATCATTTAACATCTCTATGCTAATTATTTCCTCTTTTGAATTGATGACCGTTAGACTAGATAATGTCTACAATGTCTTCAACCCCTAAAAATCTAGAATAGATGTAGACAAAGTATTTCACAGCTTCTCAACACAACTACTAAAGTTATTAATAATACTGTAGCCTGTAATTCCCCATTAAATCTTTTTCATAATCCTTTTCACTGATACGATTTTCTTATTTAAAATTCCCTTTTTATACACTTTCATACGTTTTGGTTTTTTTATTCTTCCCATGCCTTTCCCGTAAGAAGTAGATGAAAAATAGATTTCATCTTCTGTCAGGTCTAATATCAGAGCAGCTTCCCAGAAGATCCTTCCCAAAAAGATTGCGAGTACTTCCAGAGGTGGTGCACGGAGCATGATTGATTAGCAATGTCTGTATGGGCGAGGGAGAACAATTTACACTTTGTGTCACAGAAATGAGTTTAGAAGTATTGGTTCTGAATTTTAAGATTTCAAAATTACTAAACCCTAGATTAAACATCCACGATTCATGACTTTCTCCCTACTGTTCTTAAGGGATTTCAAAGAGTTGTTTTTTTGTTTTGTTTTGTTTTTTTTGCCAAAAATACCAAACTTCCTTTTATGTGTTTTTTATTATTTGGAGGTCATAGAGCAGGTACTTTTTTTTCCATCAAATTATAAGAGAGCCTATCAAAACATGCTTTAAGTTGTATTTCAAAATTCTGGAAAATCATAGGCAAAACGTACAAACTACGCTGAATTGAAATTAAGCAAAGTTAACTGTGCTTATATCAGTTGCATTCTAAGGTATTTTCCAACAAATGAAGCATTCAGGTTTTTTTTATTCTTCCAAACTAAGCATAGGAGTAGTGTGAAATGTACAAGGCCTGTCAAAATCTTATGTTAATATATAAGCTTCTCGCTAGGTTTTTTTCTGCCAACATTCTAAAAATATTTGTCAAGAGAAATTCTTATAATTTTATGAGATTTTATTTTTTTCTCAAATGGAGTTTTTAAAGGTTCTGATTTTTAAATGTCTACATGTAAAATTTTTAAGAATAATTATAATTTTACTAATTGTAATACATACTACAAACTAAGATAGGGAGAACTGCCTAATAGAAATCTATTTCTTCCTTCGTTAAGAAATAAGATTAATTTGCAAACTATTCTATTAATTATCAGTATAAAAATGTGTGCCACTAGGGGATTAAGAGTCCTGGAAAAAAACTGTTTTTTAAAATGGAGCATTATCTTAAGTAACCTTCATGAAGAAAGAGTTTTCTACATTGATATAAATTGAAATTACCACCAGTATCAATTTTTGAATAGTAAAGAATAAATTAACATGTGGCTATCCACTGTATTAGCCTGTGTTCACACTGCTCATAAAGCCATACCTGAGACTGGCAATTTACAAAAGAAAGAGGTTTAATGGACTCACAGTTCCACGTGACTGGGGAGGCCTCACAGTTCCACGTGACTGGGGAGGCCTCACAATCATGGTGGAAGGTAAAAAGCACATCTCACGTGGCAGCACACAAGAGAAAAGAATGAGAGCCAACCAAAAGAGTTTTCCCCTTATAAAACCATCAGATCTCGTGAGACTTAGTCACTACCATGAGAACAGTATGGTGGAAACCATCCCCATGATTCAATTATCTCCCACTGGGTCCCTTCCACAACATGAGGGAATTGTGGGAGTTACAATTCAAAATGAAATTATGAGATTTGGGTGGGGACATGGCCAAATTATATCACCTGCCATTCAAGTTTATACTTGTTAATAAATATATTTAAAAGAAAAGCAACAACTTTTAGAAAAAGATAGCCACACTTTGAAAATTCAGGTACTGAAAAATGTTTTCTCATGTAGCTTGCTCAGATGAAAATTTTAAATCACACTTAAAGTTCTGCTTGATATTAAAACTCTATCTCTTCTTCTTGCTTTTCCCCCAAGACCCAGAAGCCAAGGTTTTTCCAATTATGGTGTTATGCTTGGAAATCTCCAACGCTCTAAATAAAAGCTGTCTCTGGATTCCATGAGAAGAATTTCAGTGTGGGTCACACAGCTACAACTTTAACTCTGGCAGAACTGTTAGGCTAAGAGTGCTGTTGACCCAGAGGGAAAGGAGTCCATTTATTTTTTATGCCTGCTAAAGAAAATTAGTCCAGCTATTCTGACAAACAACAGCAACAACAAGAAGCATGTTTTATTTCTCATTCTGAGCTATTCCCCATTCAAAACCTGGCCTCTTCTACCTTTGAAAATCCTTTCATTAAAATTTTATGGTCTCTAAACTTGTAAAAATTTTTCAAACCCAAAAATCTCTGAAAATTGTCACATGATCTGAAATACTGCAATATCTGAAACTTCACAATTCTAGGAAGCATCAATTATTACATTTATGCAAGTCTTTTATTATCACGAGGTAATTAATACACATTGATTTTGGAAAAGCACCAAAAATGATACTACAGAACTACAGGATTAGTTTTAGCATTAAAGGGGAACCACATACCCTAAAGTGTGTCCTTAATTATTCAGAAGCAAATAATCATCTGCATGGAATATATCAATAATTAATATGCCTACCTTAATGTACTTTAACTGAACTCTTCTTTTGTATAGTGAATCAACATATTCAACACTATAAAGTTTAAAGTTTTAACAAACTTAGAGGTGGCATCAGCAGCAGGAACTCAGGCTTGGGTCTTTGTCTTTATTACATTTTCCTTCTGGTTTCTCTCATCTAGTGCTACATCTATAAATAGCAATTATGTGCTGCTGATGTCTCTAAAGTTTATTTGTCCAGCTCAGTCCGCTCCACTATATTCCATATCCATTCATTCAACTGCTTATTTGATCTTTCCACTTGGATAGATATCTAGTAAATATATTAAACTTAGTACTCCCAAAAGTCAACTCTATGTTACAATTTATAAAATCTACTCCTCTACCAATTTTGACCATCGGGGCAAAAAAAATGCCACTACCTTCTCTGTAACACGGTTGAAACTACTACACGTCATCCCAGACTCCTTGCTTACCCTCATTCTCTCCACGCTATCTCCAGCAAGCCCTGTTTTATCCTACCTGTAAAATACAACTTTAATGTATCCATTTCTGTCCATCCCCATTGCTACCACCCTAGTCCAAACCACTGTCACCGCTTCCCAGGAAACTGCAGTAGTCTCCAGAATGGATAACTGCCTATATTCTTCCCTCTTCCACAATTCATTTTCCAACAAAAAGAACAGCCAGGATAACCTTTTACAACAATACATCAATCCATGCCACTCCCCTGAACAAAACCCTACAGTGACTTTACACTGTATTAAGAATAAAACCCCAAACTGTTTTTCTACAAAGACCATTATCACCTAATCTCTGCCTTATTCTTTAAATCCTCTATGTTTATTATTTTTTGTTGTTAGTTTCTCCCTGCATGAATTATTAGCTCCAAGAGAGCAGAGATTTTTCTGTCCAGTAAATCTTTGGCCTAATCCCTAGAGCAGTGTGTGGTGTATAGTAGACTCTGAATAAATGTTTCTAAAAAGAATGACTCAGATTTCCCAAATATGATTACAAATGTATGCCTTCAAAATGGAAGGAGGGATAATGTTGGTCATTGTACTAAAATAAGGTCATATATGATACATTTCTACATTTTTATTATTATTAAACAATAAGCTGAGAGGTCCCTGCTATTCAGGTGGTAGAGCTTTAGTTCATTCTTTTAATGGTGCATAATATTGCATTAAACGGCTTAAGAAATTTTCAGCCATTGTCCCCATTTATAACCTTTCTTGTGTTTTTTTTTTTCAACAAAATATGAGAGTATCTTTTTCCCACAACCATTCCACTTTTGAGCTTTAAAGAAGCAGGTTTTTTTTTTTTTAATTTTAGCATTTATTCAGCTCAATCTTTTTTTATGATAATTATTGGTATGCTTTTACTATAACTTTTTTCTATTTTAAATAATTTTTATTTTTTCTCTTGTTCTTTAGTGTTATGTATTTGTTCTTAATTCAGAAGACTCCCACTGCCTTCAGATTGTAGACACAGTCTACATATTTTTCCAAGGCTTTTATTCTTCTGTCTTTTAAATTTAAAGTTTTAATGCTTATACCATTTAATTTTAAACATAGTAGGAGATGGAAGATCCACTATCATTTTCTTTCAATGCTATTTCAAGGGTGTTACCACTAACCTATTCCCATACTAAATTAAACTATCACCTGCGAACCCCCAAAATTTGAGAAAGGTCTCACTTAATTTAGAAAGTTTATTTTGCCAAGGTTGAGGATGTGCCCATGATACAGCCTCAGGAAGTCCTGACGACATGTGCCCAAAGTGGTCAGGGCATACAGCTTGGTTTTATACATTTTAGGAAGACAAGAGACATCAATCAATATATGTAAGAATTACATTGGTTTGAACTGGAAAGGCGGGCCAACTTGAAGCAAAGACAGGAAGACTCAAAGCTAAGTGTGGAGGGAGCTTCCAGGTAACAGATAGGTAATACACAAACAGTTACATTCTACATTCTTTTTTAAGTTTCTGATTAGCCTTTCCAAAGGATGCAAATCAGATATGCATTTATCTCAGTGAGCAGAGGGTTGACTTAATAGAATGGGAGGCAGGTTTGCCCTAAGCAGTTTCCAGCTTGAGTTTTCCTTAGTGATTTTGGGGGATATTTTCCTTTCACACACCCATCATATGGTTGGTTGTTTATCATATTTACATCATGTATTTCCTTTCTCAAATATTCTGGGATATATTTGTGCCCACTGATTTATTTGCTTCCTCAACATAGTACAACCATATTAAATTGGTTGCAGGCAATTTAGAGTATATTCTATCATTGTTCTTCAGGTATTTGCAAGCATTTATGGGTACTTATAAATTTTAAGACCATCTTACACAACTAAAACTTTATGTGGTATTCTAAATAGAATTGCATTAAATTTATGTTAATTTGGGGACAATTGACCTTTTTATAAGAAGTCTTTCCAGCTAAGAATATTATTTTCTTTTCTATTTAATAAGATCTTGTTTTACGAGTTTCAAAAAAATATTCTCATGTAAATTGTGTGCGTCTTTTTCCTGAACTCATTACTCTTTTCAGTATATATTTACTATAATTATTTCCACAATAAGTTTAGCTATATTTTAAGTATTGCTAGAGTAGAAAAACAGGTATTAATTTATATTTCTTATCTCCATTATCCAATTTACTGATAAATTGTATGTCTTTATAAATGTATATATAGTTTATTTTTCTGTTTCAGGCATTTTATAGAAATGTAATTCGTCAGCAAAGACAGTGTTTCATTCTAGTTTTTCCAGTGTTTACTCTAGACTTATTGAATGTTTAAGAAGTTTTAAGGTATAAATAATGTTTATAATAGATACACCGGTTATCAATTCAATTCAAATAGCTGCATTTTCAACAAGACTGTTAACTTAATGTCATATTAACATACCTCATAAATTGTACCTTTTCAGAATTTCAAATATTTAAGAAATGTAAAAAGTAATTAATTTTATTAAAACACCTCAGATCCACTGTGGCATGTACTCCATGATTACTGTGATATAATTGCCTATATATATGGAATTAATTTTTTAAAGACTCTACATCAGATCTTATTAGTGCTGTTTTGGATATTTTCTTTATACTGGAACTTGCGTATAGAGCTGTTGAGTTTTTGTCAAATACACTTCACTATTTATTGAGATGAATTATTTAGTGTGTTAACACAATGTATTAAATTATATATTTGCAGATATTAAACTTCCATTCCTCAAAAAAAATCCCGCTTTATAATAGTGTATTTTTTGACACATTCCTGAGCCATTTGCTAATATTTTGTCTATAGTTTCATAACTCCCTTTATAGTTATTAAAGCAATACTGGGTTCACAAAAAAATGGATTGGAAAACAATCCATCTTTTTATGTTACTGGATTAGTTCAAATGCCATTAGAATTACTGTTTTTCAAATCAAAGTGAAACTAAAGCTAAAACTCAGTGGGGAATCTATCAAGTCCTAATTATTGATCAATGGTAAATATCATCCTTCCTATTTATTTGTGGTAATTTAATTATGTTTCCCACTTCTTGTGTAAATTTTGATGATTTATATTTGTTTGCCTGAAAAATATTCTGCCTTCTTCTGATTTTCAATTTTGTTGACACATAATTGTATATAGTGTTCTAAGTCTTTATAATTCTCTCTCTGATTCTTGGGCACTCTTTGATGTCACCTGGTTGGCTCACCGGAACGATGGTCTGTGTGGGGATACGTAAAGTCCTGTAGGTGGCAGAAGCAAAGTGGTCAATACCCCTGAATGTCAAGGTTGGCAGACTGTTAGTTTCCTGTTGAGACACAGAAAGTTTCTGTGCACTCTGATCCACAGAACTCATCAAGCTCCACTCATCCATTCAAGTCCTTGGATACTTTGGAGATTAATGGGGATCTTAACCACTTACATGAAGTCAGTATTGATCTGATCACTGGATGTCACATATTCATCTTATTCAAGCTCTCCCTAAGTTATCTAACTTCTGGTCCTCACCTCTAGATGCATATGTGATTCTCCAGATACCCCTCAATTCCATGACAGAGAAAACTTCACACCACTTTTCTTAGTCCCTCCACCATACTCTGCCAAAGCCTGAGGCTTCATGTATACCCGTCAATCCCACCAACTCTTTGGCTCAGGAAGTATCAGAAGCCCAGAGCTGAAATAGACACAAGGGAGCTATTATTAGGTTACCATGCTTGCTTGAATGGTCCCAATTTTACTGTAGGCCTAATCACTGATTACATGTAGTGAGTTTACTCTAGGAGTTAGGATGAAGGTAGAGATTCAATCACTTGAATGTAAAATTTTAAAAAATAATAGTAATTGATTGAATGTAATAATTTAAAAGGTAATAGTAAAATAAAAAGTAATAGTAATCTCTTCCATTAAAAAGTAATAGAGGAGACAATACCTTTGCATATGTTTTCAACTCTGTCTAATGTCAAAGTGTTATATCATGGTTCAACTAGTCCTAAAATACCCATTCCTCATTTCTCTGATCTGTTAAATGGCAATAATGCTAGTTTACAAGTCATGGTATTGTTGTGAAGATTAAATGAGGTAATCCATGTAAAACACTACATAGCGTTTGTGGTGTGCTCAAACATGTATCAAATATTTTTAGCACCTACTAAGTGCCAGGCATTTCAAGAACAAACAGGACAAAGTCTATATTCTCAGGAAGCTTTCCCCAATAGCAGCAATCAGATAAAGATGTGTGTTCTTGCTATTTCTTTCCAGCATTTTGCCAGAGGCTCTAGTCACTAAAATAAAGCAAGAGAAAAAAAAAAAGGCATCCAGATTAGAAAAACGTAACTTTTTATCTGTAGACAACACGATTAGGTATAAGAATCCTATTTAACCTATAAAAAGTGCTACCAGACTTAGTAAGTTAATATAGATACCAAGATTAATATAGAAAAATTCGTGTTTTTATAGCAGAAATGAACAATTTAAAGTTGAAATTAAAATATTTTTGTTCACATAAAAATAATTAAACACATAGATTGTATTAGTCAGAATTCTCAAGATAAACAGAACCAACAGAAGTATATATTCAGAATATATATATCATATTATATATATTATATATGGGCAAACTATATATATGCGCATATATATACACACAGTTACAAGTATATGTATATATGTGCAGTTTTACACATATATGTAAGCATTTTCTTTTTTATTAATTTTTAAATTACTGCATTCAACTCATAAAATCTCTACCTTCATCCTAACTCTTAGAGTAAACTCACTACATGTAAACAGTGATTAGGCCTACAGTAAAATTGGGACCATTCAGCAAGCATGGTAACCTGATAATAGCTCCCTTGTGTCTATTTCAGCTCTGGGCTTCTCATACTTCCTGAGCCAAAGAGTTGGTGGAATTGACGGGTATACATGAAGCCTCAGGCTTTGGCAGAATTTGGTGGAGGGACTAAGAAAAGTGGTGTGAAGTTTTCTCTGTTGTGAAATGGAGGGATATCTGGAGAACAGCATATGCATCGGGAGTTGAGAACTAGAAAATAGATAACCGAGGGATAGCTTGAACAAGATGAATATGTGACATCCACTGATCAGATCAATACTGACCTCATGTATATATACACAGTTGACCCTTAGTATCAGTGGCGGTTCCATATCTGTGGATTCAACCAATCACAGATCAATAATATTCAGAAAAAGAATTAAATAATGTGTCTGTACTGAACGTATACAGACTTTTTTCTTTTCATTATTTTCTAAACAACACAACTACTTACATAGCATTTATATTGTATAAGGTATTATGAGTAATCAAGTATATGAGAGAGTGTATGTAGGTTATATGCAAACACTACACCATTTTACGTAACAGATTTGAGCATCCACAGATTTTGGTATCTGCAAGGAATGTGGAACCAATACCCCAGGGATTCAAAAAACACTGTTAAAAGAGGGAAACATCCCAGCACAGTCTAGAACAAAATATTTGCAAATTATATATCTCATAAAAGCGTTTATTCAGAATATATAAAGAACTCTCAATTCAACAGGAAAAAAACTTTATTACAAAATTTGTCAAAGATCTCAACAGAATTCTACCAAAAATACACGGATGGTAAATACTACATGTAAAGATAGTTAACATCTTTTGTCATTACAGAAACGCCAATTAAATCCATACTGAGATACCACTAGACATATTAGATTTACTGAAATTAAAAAGACTGACTATATCAAGTGTTGGTAAGGGTTTGGAGCAGTTGGAACTCTCACACACTACTGGTAGGAATGTAAAATGTGTCAACAGAGTAGAACTAGTTTGATGGTTTCTGGAAAAGTGAAATATACACCCAAAATATAATCTAGACATTCCAATCCAATCCAACAGCACTGAAAACATATTCATACAAAGAAAAGTACACAAATGATTGCAGCAGCTTTGTTTGTAATAGCCAAAAAGTAGATACAACCCATTTTCCATTACCAGATGAAAACAAACTGTGATACAGGCATAAAATGGAATACTACTTAGCAAAATAAAGGAATTAACTTCTAATAGTTGCAAAACTGCACGAAATTCAAAATAACCATGCAAAGTAAAAGAACCTTGAAGAAATTACATACTGTATTATTCCCTCGTTTATAAAATTATAGAAAATGCAAAAGCTATCGCTAAAGGAAATAGATTCGTGGTTACCTGAGGAAAGAGGGTCTGGAAGGAGAAAGGATTAGAAAGGTGCACAAAGAAACGTTAGGAGACAATGCTTATGGCATGTGTCTATTATCTTTAACAGTGACGTATACATAGATACACGAAAATTTTCTCAAGCTGTCTACCTAAAATATGTTCAATGTATTGTGTGTTAATTATACCTCAGTAAAGTTGTTTTAAAATTCCTAAGGTTTTTTCTTGGTCTGTAAAGTTACAAAAGATGAGTAGCTTGAGGAAACTAAAAGTAAGAAGTTTGTGTCCTCAAGTGAGGTTGTCCACATGAACCAGCCACCTCTCATCACATTCTCAGCTACGTGTTCATGAACTATCAAATGGAGGTAAGTCACAGATGACCATAGTTTGTTGTTAAATCCTAAAATTTTTTTCTGAAATACATGATAAACTACAAGGCGAAACAAGATACATAAAAATATTAAGGCATACATAATACACAAATGTTATATGTGAAATAAACATTAGAGCATGCATAATACATACAAATATGAAACTGGCTTGTCTACCTTTGCATTTATTGTAGGTATACACTGAATGTGATAGTAATTATAATGTTCTTGTGCCTGTGTACATTTAAGTAGGCCAAATTAATAAAGAGCATTCATTAATACTCATTACAATCATATTTAACAATATCCTTAAGAATTAAAAGCCCTAATCCTGTCATTAATTGATTAAAGCAGTGTATGTGAATTTGATTAATAAGTTCCGTGTGCTCATTAAGCTACCTACTTGTATACGGATTCATCTAACAAAAACTCATTGCAATTCAGCAACATCATTAACGCATATGGTCATTCTGAAAATGATGGTAGTGTTAATATCATGGCCATCAGCATGAGCACATTAAAGAGTTTTCCCCCCAGGCTTTAGTGAATTAGATTTTGTTTTGACAAAATGAAAAAGTATTTAATATGATCTGATTATGATTTTCAGCAACAGTGCTGAAATAACAGAGGAAAACTATTCTCCAATTGAGGAATATTTGAATAAATTTCATACTATAGGATATAATGCAGATATTAACAATATTTTATGTACATAAATATGAAAAATATTAAAGTACCTTGAGTGAAAAATGAAATTAGAGAATAATACTATTTTAAAAGATGAACAAAAATCATTCTATAATATATACATACGTATTATTTTCTTTTTTTTCTGTTTCTTTTTTTTTTTTTTTTTTTTTTTGATACGGTTTCACTCTTTTGCCCAGGCTGGAGTGAAGTGGTATGATCTCGGCTCACTGCCACCTCCGACCTCCCCCAAACCCCACCCCCGGATTCAAGGGATTCTCCTGCTTCAGTCTACCGAGTAGCTGGGATTATAGGATCCCACCACCACGCCTGGCTAATTTTTGTATTTTTAGTAGAGACGGGGTTTCACCATGTTGGCCAGGCTGGTCTTGAACTCCTGGCCTCAGGTGATCCATCCACCTTGGCCTCCCAAAGTGCTGGGATTACAGGCCTGAGCAACCATGCCCGGCCAGCCTTCTTTTTAGAAATAGAAAATGTATGAAAAACAATGTTAACAGTAATCAAACTGTTAACATCAGTTACCTTAACCTGTGTGGAAAAAGAACAGATTGTATCTTTCTCTATTATTAAAAAGTGTATATTTTATTCATTTAATTATTATAAAACATGAAAGAAATATTATCTCTCGAGAACACAATTTCAAAGTCCCAGAAAAAGACTTCTGAAGATAAAAATATCTATATAGCATTATTCATTCAAGTTAATAAACTTAGTTCAAAAATTATATGTTGAAGAAACATAGGTATGCTGTCCAATTATTACAACACTACAAAGGAATCATCACTACCTTCATTTTACAAGAAATTAAGCTTCAGAGAGGTTAAGTATCATTTCCAAAGTCATATAATTACCAAGCAGCAGAAGCTAATATGAACTCAAGTCTGACTCTAAAGCTTGGGCTTCTGACTATATAATATTACTTGTATATATTCATATCCTATCTCGATACATTACAGAGCATGTCCAGCACTGCAAATACTGTGCTTTGCCCAGAGTATGCCCATACTTGTGTAAATCCAGCATGGGTTTGTGGGCAAAACACAAATCATAGAACATTTCTCTTCATTTAGAGCATTTATATTACACAACTTTATGTGCCTGCTTTTGCCATCTAGAGAAAACAGGCATGAGCTGGCTGGCTGGGGACTGTGTTGTCCATGTTTCTGAAACAAGAACACTCTCTGGGCAAAGCTTGCTGGCATTTTTAGCTGTTTCTGGTCTCAGATTCCCAAAAGCTATATGTTAATTGAATAATGCTAATTGGCCTAGCACTGAAAACGATTTCTGAACATAATGTGTTGGACCTGGAAATGGATTCAAATACAAGAGATAAATTTGCATGCCCCTCAAATGGTCTTTTATTCTCCTTGAAGTAATTATGCCTCTTTTCTAAGCAGTAAGAATTGATGTTAGAATGTTCTCATAGGTTAGGCTACTTTCTATGTATGGTTTTTATGCCAGAAACTATGTGTTTTATAGTGTCAATGATTAGAGAAATGATTTTAAAACGTACTGGATTCCCAAGGGAAAGACTCTGCTGACTAGTTGACTATCTGAAATGTACTCAAAAAGAAAATATAGAACTATTAGCTACGGCTTTTTTATGAGTAAGCATGATCCTATGCTTCTCCTTTGGTTATTTTCTGTACAAAAGTGGTAGATGAATCCATATACAAGTAGATAACTTAATCATTACATTGATTTTTTAAATCAAATTCATATATACTGCCTTAATCAATTAATGACAGGATTAGGGCTTTTAATTCTTAAGGATATTGTTAAATATGGTTGTTTGTAATGAGTATTAATGAATGCTCTTTGTTAATTCAGCCTACTTAAGAGTACACACGCACAAGCATAATTACTATTACATTTAGTGACATACATACAATTAGTGCCAAAGATACACACACGCACATATACATAAATGCACGCACATATATACCCATTTACTGCTAAACTGCAGCAAATTCAGATATACAACAGGGCAAATGCCTCTTTCATTATATAACACCAGAATAATAAATATTTATAGAGGTTTAAATTTATAATATTTTAACTTAGTCTCCTAATTCACAAATTTTCCATAAGAATTGTATAGTGTTTAATTAAAGTATATCATTTTTGAATATAAAATTTGGATAGCACCAATTTATTCACTCATTCATTTATTCAAATAAGCATTAAAAGCCTATTATGTGTAAAGCAATGGGCTAAGCAGTGAATTTTCAAAAATGCTCAATGTTCAGTAATTGTTTTAAAAACAGGTATTCAAAATATCAGCCAAAACAACTATAAGAAGTATTTGAATAAGTGAATAACAATCTGAGGAGTCCATGTTTGTAAGATTTCAGTGTCTTATTTGACGTCTATTAAATACCAGTTTTACTGTTTTATCGGTTGAATGTACTACTAAATGTTTTCACATTTCAAAATCATAAATAAATTTTGACAAATGAAAAAGGTCATTAGCTGTCTTAAAATCCTTCAGAACTGCTATAAAATATATTCTCAATGGGATATTAATTAATTTCAAAACTAACATTTCTGTTGATTTACCCTTGAGCAACACATAAATGTTACAAGACCATCGCTACTGACGACATGACTGGTTGTGTCTGGAATAAAAAGAAATGGAACGGACTGGTTTTTCTTTTTCTTTTCTTTTTTTTCTTAAAGACAGCGATTAAGACATTTAATCTGCTTTCAATTTTATTTAAAAAATAAAAACAGAACCCTTAAATAATGTACTTGCTTTGTTGTGGAAATTTTACTTTCATAAATTTTTTCTGAGATAATTAAGAACTTGCATGAAGAGTTACTTACAAAAGTGTTCTTAAAACATTGATTATAATAAAATAACTGAAGAACTATTCAGTAGAAAAATATATTCGTATGTACTTCATATATATGTTCACATATGTACAGATATACACAATTCATAATAATTGCAACTGGGACTAGTAATATATACCATGATGGCAACCACAGTCTAGAATCTACGGTGGTAGATTTCTTTTATTTTTGCTTGTCTGAATATTCAGAATTTTATAATTTTCTGTAGCAGGTCTTCACTGTTTGCAGAGTGAGAAAACCATTTGTACCAAATTAGAGAACACCACCACCACTGAGGTTTTGTAACTTTCAAGCATTAAGGATATACCTTTTTTTAGTCCTTCCCCATTTTATGAGCCTCATAAAATGCAAAGTTAATCTACATGTCCATAAAATTGTTTCCTGGCTCCTATCAACAGGCTTACCCACCCCTCAGTATTCATCCCAAAGACTTTGTGTAAATACCCTTGGGGAAGTCATTTCTTTTCTCTGAATCTGAGTTTTTTTTCTCTATATAATGAAGGCATTAGAGTGGGGTTTTGTACCTTAACATTTAGTATTTTATGATACTCAGTGACATTCTAGGAAGTCTTCAGAATATAGTCCGTACAGCCTTAATTAGTTCAGTGTATAGCTTTATTCCCATATAGGTGAATTTAGTTTATCTTTTATTAAACAAAAGCATATTCACTAGACATTGATTTTCTCTCTTAGTCTACCCTAAACTTCTTGTAGCACAGCCCTTCTGGTGAACAAATGTTTTATTTTGTTTTTTTCCTCAACATCTCTCCTTTAGTCCATGTGATTTTCATGAAATTGTGAATGTAGGGTGTTGATTTGATGCAGACTCTGTCAATCTCTATGCTTTAAGCATGAGTATAAATCCAGAGATACGTGGAAGAAGCATTCCTGTGGTTATTCTGTGGTCACTGTGGTAAGAAAATTATATTTTCATTAGTAGATTCTAAGTTGTAGCTGGACTTCTTTGTCTTACAAAGGTAATTTGATAGTAAATATTTTGTTTTATTCAGAAATAAAATGAATGTTATGTGAAACAAAAGCACCAAGGTCAAAATGAAGACAGTGCTGCTGGCTACAATTTTGCTGGCTGCATTAAAAAAAAAAAAAAAAAAAAAAAGAAAAAATGTTCAAAATCACTATTCATCAGAGAAATGCCAATTAAAACCACAATGTCAGAATGCCTATTATTAAAGTGTTAAAAACAACAGATGTTCACATGGGTGAGGAAAATTATACATTGTTGGTAGGAATGTAAATTAGTTTTACTTCTATGAAAAACAGTATGTAGATTTCTCAACAAACTAAAAGTAGAACTACCATTTGACCCAGCAATCCCACTGCTGAGTATCTACCCTAAGGAAAAGAAATTACATTTAAAAAGACACCTGTACTCCTGTGTTCGTTGCAACACTAGTCACAATAGCAAAGTAATTGAACCAACCTAAATATCCATCAAGGGTTGACTGGAAAAATAAATGTGGTATATATATATTTTATATATATATATACACACACACACACGTTTTATATATATATATACATACACACACACACACACACACACACACAATGGAATACTATGCAACCATAAAAAAATGAAATCATGTCCTTTGCAGCAAAATAGGTGGAGCTTGAGACTACTGTCTTAAATGAATTAGGTCTAAAACAGAAAACCAAATACTTCATGTTCCCACTTATTAAGTGGGAGCTAAACAGTGGGCACAAAAGGTTATAAATATGAAAAGAACAGACACTGGGGATTCCAAAAGAGGAGAGGATAAGACGGGGGTGAGGGTTTAAAAATTACCTAATAGGTACAATGTTAAATCTTTGGGTAATGGGTATTACCTATTACACTAGAAGTCCAGTCTCCACCATAATGAAATATACACACATATTTAACATGCACATTTACTCCTGAATCTAAAATTAAATAAAATTAATTTTTTTTTGTATTATACTTTAAGTTCTAGGGTACATATGCACAACATGCAGGTTTGTTACATAGGTATACATGTGCCATGTTGGTTTGCTGCACCCATCAACTCATTTAAATTAAGTATTTCTCCTAATCCTATCCCTCCCCACTAGCCCCCCATGCCCTGACAGGCCATGGTGTGTGATGTTCTCCACCCTGTATCCATGTGTTCTCATTATTCAACTCCAATCTATGAGTGAGAACATGTGGTGTTTAGTTTTCTGTCCTTGTGATAGTTTGCTGAGAACAATGGTTTCCAGCTTCATCCATGTCCCTGCAAAGGACGTGAACTCATCCTATTTTATGACTGCATAGTATTCCATGGTGTATACGTGCCACATTTCCTTAATCCAGTCTATCATTGATGGACATTTGGGTTGGTTCCATGTCTTTGCTATTGTGAATAGTGCCACAATGAATATATGTAGGTATGTGTCTTTATAGTAGCATGATTTATAATCCTTTGGGTATAAACCCAGTAATGGGATGGCTGGGTCAAATGGTATTTCTAGTTCTAGATCCTTGAGGAATTGTCAGACAGTCTTCCACTGTGGTTGAACTAATTTACACTCCCACCAACAGTGTAAAAGCATTCCTATTTCTCCACATCCTCTCCAGCATCTGTTGTTTCCTGACATTCTAATGATCACCATTCTAACTGGCATGAGATGGTATCTCATTGAGGTTTTGATTTGCATTTCTCTGATAAGCAGTGATTATGAGCATTTTATCATATGTCTGTTGGCTGCACACATGTCTTTTGAGAAGCGTCTGTTCATATTCTTTGCCCACTTTTTGATGGTTTTTTTTTTTTCTTGTAAATTTGTTTAAGTTCTGTGTAGATTCTAAATATTAGCCCTTTGTCAGATGGGTAGATTGCAAAGATTTTCTCCCATTCTATAGGTTGCCTGTTCATTCTGATGATAGCTTCTTTTGCTGTGCAGAAGCTCTTTAGTTTAATTAGATCCCATTTGTCTATTTTGGGTTTTGTTGTTATTGCTTTTGGTGTTTTAGTCATGAAGTCTTTGCCCATGCTTATGTCCTGAATGGCCTTGCCTAGGTTTTATTCTAGGGTTTTTTATGGTGTTGGGTTTTACATTTAAGTCTTTAATCCATCTTGAGTTAATTTTTGTGTAAGGAAGGGATCCAGTTTCAGCTTTCTACATATGGCCAGCCAGTTTTCTCAGCACCATTTATTAAAAAGGGAATCCTTTCCCCATTGCTTGTTTTTGTCAGGTTTGTCAAAGATCAGATGGTTGTAGATGTGTGGTGTTATTTCTGAGGCCTCTGTTCTGTTCCACTGGTCTATATATGCATGTTGGTACCAGTACCATGCTGTTTTGGTTACTGTAGCCTTGTAGTACAGTTTGAAGTCAGGTAGCGTGATGCCTTCAGCTTTGTTCTTTTTGCTTAGGATTGTCTTGGCTATGTAGGCTCTTCTTTGGTTCCACATAAACTTTAAAGTAGTTTTTTTCCAATTCTGTGAAGAAAGTCAGTGGTAGCTTGATGGGGATGGCATTGAATCTATAAATTACCTTGGCCAGTATGGCCATTTTCACAATATTGATTCTTCCTATCCATGAGCATAGAATGTCTTCCATTTGTTTGTGTCCTCTTTTATTTCGTTGACCAGTGGCCTGTAGTTCTCCTTGAAGATGTCTTTCATATCCCTTGTGAATGGGAGTTCACTCATGATTTGGCTCTCTGTCTATTATTGGCGTATAGGAATGCTTGTGATTTTTGCACATTGATTTTGTATCTCGAGACTTTGCTGAAGTTGCTTATGAGCTTAAGGATATTTTGGGTTGAGACGATGGGGTTTTCTAAATATACAATCATGTCATCTGCACACAGAGACAATTTGACTTCCTCTTTTCCTAACTGAAAACCCTTTATTTCTTTCTCTTGCCTGATTGCCCTAGCCAGAACTTCCAATGCTATGTTGAATAGGAGTGCTGAGAGAGGGCAGCCTTGTCTTGTGCCAGTTTTCAAAGGGAATGCTTCCAGTTTTTACCCATTCAGTATGATATTTGCTGTGGGTTTGTCATAAATAGCTCTTATTATTTTGAGATACGTTTCATGAATACCTAGTTTATTGAGAGTTTTTAGCATGAAGGGCTGTTGAATTTTGTCAAAGGCCTTTTCTGCATCTATTGAGATCATCATGTGGTTTTTGTCATTGGTTCTGTTTATGTGATGGATTACATTTATTGATTTGTGGATGCTGAACCAGACTTGCATCACAGGAATGAAGCCAACTTGGTCATGGTGGATAAGCTTTTTGATGTGCTGTTGGATTCGGTTTGCCAGTATTTTATTGAGGATTTTCACATTGATGTTCATCAGGGATATTGGCCTAAAATTATCTTTTTGTGTTGTGTCTCTCCCAGGCTTTGGTATCAGAATGATACTAGCATCATAAAATGAGTTAGGAAGGAATCCCTCTTTTTCTACTGATTGAAATAGTTTCAGAAGGAATGGTACCAGCTCTTCTTTGTACCTCTGGTAGAATTCGGCTACAAATCCATCTGGTCCTGGACTTTTTTTGGTTAGTAGGCGCTTAATTATTGCCTCAATTTCAGAACCTGTCATTGGTCTATTCAGAGATTCAACTGCTTCCTGGTTTAGTCTTGGGAGGGTGTATGCATCCAGGAATTTATCCATTTCTTCTAGATTTTCTAGTTTATTTGCATAGAGGTGTTTATAGTATTCTCTGATGGTAGTTTGTATTTCTGTGGGATCAGTGGTGATATCCCTTTTATCATTTGTTATTGCATCTATTTGATTCTTCTCTCTTTTCTTCTGTATTAGTCTTGCTAGTGGTTTAACTATTTTGTTGATCTTTTCAAAAAATCAGCTCCTGAATTTATGGATTTTTTTGAAGGGTTTTTTGTGTTTCCATCTCCTTCAGTTCTGCTGTGATCATAGTTATTCCTTGCCTTCTCCTGGCTTTTGAATTTGTTTGCTCATGTTTCTCTAGTTCTTTTAATTGCAATGTTAAGGTGTCAGGTTTAGTTCTTTTCTGCTTTCTTTTGTGGGCATTTAGTGCTATAAGTTTCCCTCTACCTACTGCTTTAAATGTGTCCCAGATATTCTGGTACATTTTGTCTTTGTTCTCATTGGTTTCAAAGAACATCTTTCCTTCTGACTTCATTTCATTATGTACCCAGTAGTTATTCAGGAGAGTTTGTTCAGTTTCCATGTAGTTGTGCAGTTTCTGAGTGAGTTTCTTAATCCTGACTTCTAATTTGATTGCACCATGGTCTGAGAGACAGTTTGTTGTGATTTCTGTTCTTTTACATTTGCTGAGGAGTGTTTTGCTACCAATTATGTGGTCAATTTTAGAATAAATGTGATGTGGTGCTGAGAACAATGTATATTCTGGTGATTTGGGGTGGAGAGTTCTGTAGATGTCTATTAGGTCCACTTGGTGCAGAGCTGAGTTCAAGTCCTGGATATCCTTGTTAACTTTCTGTCTCACTGATCCGTCTAATACTGACAGTGGGGTGTTAAAGTCTCCCATTATTATTGTGTGGGAGTCTAAGTCTCTTTGTAGGTCTCTAAAGACTTGCTTTATGAATCTGAGTGCTCTTGTCATGGGTGCATATATATTTAGAATAGTTAGCTCTTCTTGGTGAATTGATCCCTTTATCGTTATGTAGTGGCCTTCTTTGTCTCTTTTGATCTTTGTTGGTTTATAGTCTGTTTTATCAGAGACTAGGATTATAACCCCTGCTTTTTGTCTTTCCATTTGTTTGGTAGATCTTCCTCCATCCCTTTATTTTGAGTCTGTGTGCATCTCTGCATGTGAGATGGGTCTCCTGAATACAGCACACTGATGGGTCTTGATTCTTTATCCAATTTGCCAATCTGTGTCTTTTAACTGAGGCATTTAGCCCATTTACATCTAAGGTTAATATTATGTTTGAATTTGATCCTGTCATTTTGATGTTAGCTGGTTATTTTGCCTGTTAATTGATGCTGTTTCCTCACAGCATTGATAGTCTTTACTATTTAGCATGTTTTTGCCATGGCTGGTACCAGTTGTTCCTTTCCATGTTTAGTGCTTCCTTCAGGAGCTCTTGAAAGGCTGGCCCAATGGTAACAAAGTCTCTCAGCATTGGCTTGTCTGTAAAGGAATTTATTTCTTATTCACTTATGAAGCTTAGTTTGGCTGGGTATGAGATTCTCAGTTGAAAATTCTTTTCTTTAAGAATGTTGAATATTGGTCCCCACTCTTCTGGCTTGTAAGGTTTCTGCTGAGACAGCTGCTGTTATTCAGATGGGCTTCCTTTTGTGAGTGACCTGACCTTTCTCTCTGGCTGCCCTTAACATTTTTTCCTTCATTTCAACCTTGGTGATATTGACAATTATATGTCTTGGGGTTGCTCTTCTTGAGGAGTATCTTTGTGGTATTCTCTGTATATCTTGAATGTTGGCCTGCCTTGCTAGGTTAGGGAAGTTCTCCTGGATAATATCCTGAAGAGTGTTTTCTAACTTGGTTCCTTTCTCGGCATCACTCACTGGTACAGCAATCAAACATATATTTGGTCTTTTCAAATAATCCCATATTTCTTGGAGACTTTGTTCGTTTCTTTTCACTCTTTTTTTTCTCTAACCTTGTCTTTTTGCTTTATTTAATTAATTTGATCTTCAATCACTGATATCCTTTCTTCTACTTGATCGAATTGGCTATTGAAGCTTATGAGTGTGGCACAAAGTTCTCGTACTGTGGTTTTCAGCTCCATCAGGTCACTTAAGGTCTTATCTACACTGTTAATTCTAGTTAGCCATTCATCTAAACTTTTTTCAGGGTTTTTAGCTTCCTTGTGATAGGCTAGAACATGCTCCTTTAGCTTGGAGAAGTTTGATATTACTGACCTTCTGAAGTCTACTTCTGTCAACTTGTCAAACTCATTCTCTGTCCAGTTTTGTTCCCTTGCTTGTGAGGAGCTGCAATCCTTTGGAGGACAAGGGGTGCTCTGATTTTTGGAATTTTCAGCTTTTCTGCTCTGGTTTCTCCCCATGTTTGTGGTTTCATCTACCTTTGGTCTTTGATGTTGGTGATGCACAGATGGGATTTTGGTGTGGATGTCCCTTTTGTTGATGTTGATGCTATTGCTTTCTGTTAGTTAGTTTTCCTTTAACAGTCAGGCCCCTCAGCTGCAGGTTGTTGGAGTTTGCTGGAGGTCCACTCCAGACCCTGTTTACCTAGGTATCACCAGCAGAGGCTGCAGAACAGCAAATATTGCTGCCTGATCCTTCCTCTGGAAGCTTTGTCCCTGAAGGGCACCCACTTGTTTGAGGTGTCTGTCAGCCCCTATTGGGAGGGGCCAATTAGCTGGGCGTGGTGGTGTGTGCCTGTAATTCCAGCTACTCGGGAGGCTGAGGCAGGAGAATTGCCTGAACCCGGGAGGCAGAGGTTGCAGTGAGCCGAGATCCCGCCACTGCACTCCAGCCTGGTGACATGCACCACCATGCCCAGCTAATTTTTGTAATTTTAATAGAGACAGGGTTTCACCATGTTGGTCAGGCTCGTCTTGAACTTCTGACATCGTGATTCTCCTGCCTCCCAAAGTGCTGGGATTACAGGCATGAGCCTCTGCACCTGGCTTTTTTTTTTTTCTTGCTTTAAAGTTCTTTCCAATGCCTACTATAAATTATATATTTTATGGCATA
Organism: Chlorocebus sabaeus; assembly: GCF_047675955.1. NCBI lineage: Eukaryota > Metazoa > Chordata > Mammalia > Primates > Cercopithecidae > Chlorocebus > Chlorocebus sabaeus. Next base: position 19,438,735 of record NC_132926.1, on the reverse strand, counting down.
CTCACTATTTATTAAAATACATAAGAAAATTTCAACCATTTAATTTGTACCTCCTAGGCAATAAATAATTTTTTTGTTTCATAATATTCAAAAGCTTAGCTAATAACTATTAGAAGCAAAACAATATCTCAGTCTGTAATACAAAACATATATTTCTGTATTGGCATTAACAGCAGAAAGTCTGCCTCACAGTAAATTGACATCAAGCTACAGAAGAAGAAAAACTATGTGTTCTATTCTATAAAATCACTGTAGGATCACAACTGAATATGGCTTATGCATCATATCAAGTCATCTTTGCCTCATCTCTTAGTTCAGTCACTGTTGGCAGCCACTGGCCCTTACGATTTGTGTTAGTTTGTTTTTCACACTGCTATAAAGATACTTCCAGAGACTGGGTAATTTATAAACAAGAAAGGTTTGATTGATTCACAGTTCTGCACGCTCAGGGAGGGCTCAGGAAACTTACAATCATGGTGGAGGAGGAAGGGGAAGCAGGTACCTTTTTCACAAGACAGTAGGAGAGACAGAGCACACAGGAGAAACTGCTACATTTAAAACATCCAATCTTGTGAGAACTCCCTCATTAACATGAGAACAGCATGGAGGAAACTGCTCCAATGATCTAATCACCTGCTGTCAGGTTCCTCCCCCAAACCATGGAGATTATGGGGATTACAATTTGAAATGAGATTTGAGTGGGGACACAGAACCAAACCATATCATTCCATCCATGGCTCCTCCCAAATCTCCTGTCTTCAGATTTTGAAACACAATTCTGCCTTCCCAACAAGGCCCCAAGGTCTTAGCTCATTCCAGCACTAACCCAAAAGTCTAGGTCGAAAGTCTCATCTGAGACAAGGCAAACCCCTTCCACATATGAGCCTGTAAAATAAAAAGCAAGTTAGTTATTATACTTCCAAGATACAATGGGGTACAGGCATTACGTAAATACTTCCATTCCAAATGGCAGAGATTGGCCAAAACAAAGGGGCTACAAGCCCCATGCAAGTCCAAACCCCAACAGGGCATTCATTGAATCTCACAGTTCCAGAATAATCTCTCTTGGCTCCATGTCTCACATTCAAGGCATGCTGATACAAGGGGTGGGCTCCCAAAGCCTTGAGCAGCTCCACCTCTGTGGCTCTGCTGGGTTCAGCACCCAGGCTGATTTCATGAGCTGGCATTCAGTGACTGTGGCTTTTCCAGGCACATGGTGCTAGCTGTAGATGGATCTACCAGTCTGGAGTCTGGAGGACACCGGCCTTCTTCTGTTAGCTCCACTAGGCAGTGCCCTAGTGGGAACTCTGTTTGTGGCTCCAATTTCACATTCCCCTTTGCATTGCCATAGCAGAGGTTCTCCATGAGAACTCTGCCCCTGCAGCAGACTTCAGCCTGGACATCCAAGCATTTTCATACATCTTCTGAAATCTAGGCGGAGGCTCCTAAAGCTCAACTCTTGTCTTCTGCACATCCACAGGCCCAAAACCACATGAAAGCCATGAAGACCTGGAGCTTACACCCTCTGAAGCAACAACCTGAGCTGTACATTGGCTCCTTTTAGCCATGGCTGAAGTTGGAATGGCTGGGACACAAGGTGCCATGTACCAAGACTGCACAGAACAACAGGACCCTGGGACTGCCCCCCAAAACCATTTTTCCACTCTAGGCCTCCAGGACTATGAAGGGAGGGGCTGCCATGAAGATCTCTGAAATGTCCTGGAGACATTTTCCCCATTGTCTTGGCTATTAACATTTGATTTTTCATTACGTATGCAAATGTATGCAGCCACTTTGAATTTGTCCCCAGAAAATGACTTTTTGTTTTTTCTTTCTACTACATGGTCAGGCTCCAAATTTTTCAAACTTTTGTGCTCTGCTTCCCTTTTTTTTTTTTTTTTTTTTTTTTGAGACGGAGTCTCGCTCTGTCGCCCAGGCTGGAGTGCAGTGGCCGAATCTCAGCTCACAGCAAGCTCCGCCTCCCGGGTTTACACCATTCTCCTGCCTCAGCCTCCCGAATAGCTGGGACTACAGGCGCCCGCCACCATGCCCAGCTAGTTTTTTTTGTATTTTTTAGTAGAGACAGGGTTTCACCGTGTTAGCCAGGATGGTCTCGATCTCCTGACCTTGTGATCCACCCGTCTCGGCCTCCCAAAGTGCTGGGATTACAGGCTTGAGCCACCGCGCCCGGCCCTGCTTCCCTTTTAAACATAAGTTCCAATTTCGGACCATCTCTTTGTTAACACATATGACTAAATGCTTTCAGAATCAGCCAGGTCACCTCTTGAATGCTTTATTGCTTAGAAATTTCTTCTGCTAGATATGCTAAATTATCTCTCTCAAGTTCAAAGTTCCTCAGAACTCTAGGGCAGGGAAAAAATGCCACCAATCTCTTTGCTAAAGTATAGCACAAGTGACCTTTGCTCCAGTTCCCAATAAGTTTACTATCCCCATCTGAGACTTCCTCAGTCTGAACTTCATTGCCCATATCACTATCAGCATTTTGATAAAAGCCATTTAACAACTCTCTAGGAAATTTAAACTTTCCCAATCTTCCTATCTTCTGAAACAGCCATCCAAACTGTTCTAACTTCTAACTTTTATCCAGTTTCAATGTCAATTCCACATATTTAGGTCATCTTTATATCAGTGCCCCACTCCCAGTACCAATTCTCTGTATTAGTTCATTTTCACACTGCTATAAAAATACTAGCTGAGACTGGGTAATTTATAAACAAAAGAAGTTTAATTGACTCACAGTTCCACATGGCTCAGGAGGCAGAATGTGAAGAGGCAGATACCTTATTCACAAGGTTGCAGAGGAGGGAGAGAGCACAGGAAAAACTTCCACTTTAAAACTATCAGATCCCATGAGAACTCCTTATCATGAGAACAACATGCAGGAAGTTGCCCCCATGGTCCAGTCACCTTTCACCAGGTCCCTCCCTCAACATTTAGAATTACAATTCAAGATGAGATATGTGTAGGGACACAGAGCCAAACCATATCACCTCCAGATTGAACTGGGCCCTCTTACTTCCTGTGCAAGCTTCTCTGATGACACTGGTTACAGTGCCTGCAGAAACTGGTTCTCCCATAGCAGAAACACAATAAAAAGTGCAGGGGACTTAACACCTCTTGACTGCTGTGCAGAAACCAAGTCTGAATCAGTTCCTTTCATAATAATTTCAAAATATTTACACTCACAATTCCTAATCACACGAAGTTGATAGATGGCTACTGGTATTGTCATCCAGATATCACTAGAAAGTGATCAGTCAACAAGCCATTTGACCATTTCTACAGCTGGTGGATTTTTTTTTCTTTTCCTGAATTCATTGGCTAATAAGTTTCTCTGAAAGCAATCCATAACCCAGTGACTCAATTTAGCCTCTAATGCCTTAATTTTACCTTTGTATTACTTTTTATTGAAATTGAAATATTTACTGTCATATTAACTTTGGAGGCCAAAAGAACTTCATCTTTGAGAAATTATTACATACAGACTCTTTGTTACATGAGAAACATGTAAGAGACTAATCTTTCTGTAAAAAGACATAACAGATTCTGTAAAGTCCTGTTACGGTTTGGCTCTGCGTCCCCACCCAAATTTCATCATAAATTGTAATCCCAACATGTTAAGGGACAGATCTGGTGGGAGGTGATTGGATCATGGAGGCAGTTTACCCCATGCTGTTTCCGTGATGGTGAGTGAGTCCTCACAAGATCTGGTAGTTTAAAAGTATGTGGCAGTTCCCCTTTCCCTCTCTTGCCACCATGTAAGATGTGCCTTCCTTCCCCTTCTGCCATGATTATAATTTTCCTGAGGCCTCCCCAGCCATGTGGAACTGTGAGTCAGTTAAACCTCTTTTTTTTTTTTTTTTTTTTTTTTTTAATAAACTACCCAGTCTCAGGTAGCTGTTTATAGCAGTGTAAAAATTGACGAATACAGAAAATTGGTACTGAGAATGGGGCACTGCTATGAAGACACCTGAAAATGTGGAAGTGACTTTGGAACTAGGTAATGGGCATAAGTTGGAACAGTTTGGAGGGCTCAGAAGACAGGGAGATAGGGGAAAGTTTGAAACCACCTAAAGACTTGTTAAATCGTTTTGACCAAAATGCTGAGAGTGATATAGACAATGAAGTCCAGGATGAGGAGGTTTTAGATGAAAATGAAGAATTTATTGGGAACTGGGGTAAAGGTCACTCTTACTATGCTTTAGCAAAAAGACTGGTGGCATTTTTCCCCTGATTTTGAGATCTGCATAACTTTGAACTTGCGAAAGATGATTTAGGGTATGTAGTAGAAGATATTTCTAGGCAGCAAGGCATTCAAGATATGACTTGGGTGCTCTTAACAGCATACAGTCATATGGGTTCACAAAGAGATAATCTGAAATTGAACCTTACGTTTAAAAGTGAAGCAGAGCATAAAAGTTTGGAATTTTTGCAGTTTGACTGTGCAGTAGAAAAGGAAAAACAAACAACAACAACAAAAATTATCTGGGGACAAATTCAAGCTGGCTGCAGAAATTTGCATAAGTAATGGAAAGTCAAATGTAAATGTTAATAGCCAAGACAATAGGGAAAATGTATCCAGGGTATTTCAGAGATCTTCATGCCAGACTTTCCCATAACAAGATAAGAGGCATAAGAGGAAAAAATGGTTTTGTGGGAACAGACCCAGGGCCCCACTGCTCTGTGCAGCCTCAGAACATGGCACTCTGTGTCCTAGCCACTCCAATTTCAGCTGTGACTAAAAGGGGTCAATGTACAGCTCAGGTTGTTGCTTCAGAGGGTGTAAGTTCCAAACCTTGCTGGTTTCCATGTGGTGTTAGGCTGCCTGTGAGTGCATAGAAGACAAGAGCTGAGCTTTGGGAGCCTCTACCTAGGTTTCAGAGGATGTATGAAAATGCTTGGATGTCCAGGTCGAAGTCTGCTGCAGGGGCAGAGTTCTCATGGAGAACCTCTGCTAGGGCATAGCAGAGGAGTATATGGAGTGGGAGCCACAGAGTTCCCACTGGGGCACTGCCTAGTGGAGCTGTGAGAAGAAGGCCAGATCTCAGAATGGTAGATTCATCAACAGCTTGTACCATGCACCTCGAAAAGCCGCAGGCACTCAATGCCAACCCATGAAAGCAGCCACAGGGACTGGACCCTGCAAAGCCACAGAGGTGGAACTGCCTAAGGCTTTTGGAGCCTGCCCCTTGCATCAGCATGCTCTGGATATGAGACACGGAGTCAAAGGAGATTATTTTGAAGCTATAAGATTCAGTGACTGCCCTGCTTGATTTCTAACTTGCATGGGGTCTGTAGCCCCTTTGTTTTAGCAAATATCTGCCATTTGGAATGGAAGAATTTACCCAATGCCTATACCTCCATCATATTTGGAAGTAGCTAACTTGCTTTTTATTTTGCAGGATCATAGGTGGAAGGGACTTTCTTTGTCTCATATGAGACTATGGACTTGGACTTTTGGGTTAATCCTGGAATTAGTTAAAATTTTGGGGGACTGTTGGGAAGGCATGATTGTGTTTTGAAATGTGAGAAAGACATGAGATTTGGGAGGGACCCTGGGCAGAATAATATTATTTGGCTCTGTGTCCCCACCCAAATCTCATCTTAAATTGTAATCCTCACATCTCAAGGTAGGGAACTGGTGGGAAGTGATTGGATCATGGGTATGGTTTCCCTCATGCTATTCTTGTGATGGTTTAAGTGTATGGCAGTCCCCTCACTCCTGCTTCCATGTAAGATGTGCCTTGCTTCCCCTTCTTCTGCCATGATTGTAAGTTGCCTGAGGCCTCCCCAGTCATGCAGAAATATGAGTCAATTAAACCTCTCTTGTTTATGAATTATCCAGTCACAGGTAGTTCTTTACAGAACTGTGAAAATGGACTAATACAGATCCTGACAAGTGAAAACAAAAATAGCACCACTATTGTAGTATAATTTGACCCATTAATGGAGACAACACTTTCTCTTTACTTACCAGAGTATTTTTCTTTCTCTAATATTGTTGCATAAAAACTCACACATTCATCATTTTTTTTCTGGCTGTAAAACTATTATAAACATGCATCTTGAATTTTTGCTAGATACTTTCAGGCATTTATAAATTTACTTGCTCATGCTCTTAAGTGTTAGCATAGATTTTATATAACTATTCTCAGTAAACCTCCATCTCCACTAGGAATATCATTTCTATCTGATACTTGTGAGAAAATAGTATTGTTTGAAACATGGCCAATTTATGTGATCTTTATGACATTATGATTTTTTTTCAAAGCTCAATAGGGTCTCCTTTCTTATACTTTTATAGGTTGAAACTGTAGAGGTAAAATTCACATAAATGAAAGGATAATATAGAATATGTAGTAACCTGCCATCCCAGGAGATCTTACTCTAGACCAGGCTGTACTGATCAACAGCCAAGGAATATTGTGAAATGACATTTGTCTCTTCTTGCTCTGCTTAGAAAAAAAAAAAAAAGAACAAAAACAATAATTTATTGGAAATAGAAAAAAGTATTTGAACCCTATCTGAGAAATATTCATTTATTGTTTATATCCACTATTTAGTTGAAGAATATTAATTGCAACTTATTATCTTTTTTTCATACAGGGTCTCACTCTGTCACACAGGCTGGAGTGCAGTGGCACAATCACAGATCATGGTTCACTGCAGTCTCAATCTCCTAAGAGGCTCAGATGATCCTCCCACCTCAGTCTTCCAAATAGCTGAGACTACAGGTCTGCACCACCATGCCACGATTTTTGTATATTTTATAGAGACAGGGCTTTGCTATGTTGCCCAGGCTGGTCTCAAAATCCTGAACCCAAGTGATCCACCCACCTTGACCTCCCAAAGTGTTAAGATTACAGGTGTGACCCACCGTGCCCAGCTTAGCATTATCTTATTTATTATCTACTGTATGCCAGTTTGCTAAGGTCTGTTTTTCATTATTTCATACTGTTGAAATAAATAGTTATCTTTTTGAAATGCTTAGGACGAGAAGTGCTTTGAATTTCACATTGTTTTGGATTTTAGAATATCTTATATACACAATTAGATATCTCAGGAATGGCACCCAGGTCTAAATATGAAATTTGTTTATGTTTTGTATACATCTTATTCGTATAGACTGGAATAAATTTTTTACAAGATTTTAAATAACTTTTGTTCATGAAACAAAGTTTTGACTGTGTTTTGACTGTGACTTGTCACATGAAATCAGATACGGAATTTTTTTTACTTATGGTGTCATGTCAGTGCTCAAAAAGTTTCAAATTTGGGAGCATTTCAGATTTCAGATAGTCAGATAAGGGATTTTCAATCTATATGTTGCAATCCCCATTTTGTAGATGAAGAAATTAAGGTTTAGTGAAGGTGTGTATCTTACCTCAGGAGGAATCTGCATTTGAAGTCACATCTTTCTGACTCAAATTCCTGCTAAGTTATCCTTGAACCATGGTGTGAATATGTTAAATTTATTAATTCAATTTAAAATATGCATTAACTACCTACTCTACTATGTAATAGGCTTTTTAATGAATTAAGGAGCTAGTATAGAAAAAAAAGTAAAAAAGACATTTCCTTTCCTTCAAAGATTAGCTTACAAACGAATCTATAATTACTTAAAATAACTAAAATATCACATAAATAAACATAATGTGATAAGTTTTATGAAGAGAAGATAAAGATTATATTAGGGGTTTTAAAAAGGAGACATCATGAAAATATTCCCAGAAAAATATTATTTGAGCAGGCCTAGAGGATGAAATTAAGTTAACTAGCAGAACCAAGGATAGGTGGAAGAAGAGAAAGGATTTCACACATTTGGAAAAATATGGACAAAGTTTTGTGTTTGGAGTGGACACGGAAAGTAGACATGGCTGAAGAAACGT